>NC_059326.1:62666250-62972142 GCF_018350155.1 Leopardus geoffroyi
TAATAATCTTAATGCAAAAATGAAAAATGTGGCTGGAAATGAGTGAATGAATTGGGTGAAGAGAGTAATAAGAGACAATGTTGGATACAATGCAGGCAGGGACCAGAACATGATAGTTTGGATTATAATGGGCTGTTGAATGGGCTATCATTGAATTTTTTTTAATTTCTTTATTTAATGATCTGATTATATTTGAAGATATATCTGATGAATTTTCAGAAGATACTGCTGGTTATAATATGAATTATAGATTATAAAGCATCAAGAATAGAAAAGGTAGATTTTCCTGCTATTGCTGGTGTCATGAGAGATGATGCTGGGTAGACTAGGAGTTGAAGATAGGACCTGCTAATTGACTACATAGTGGATGTGAGTAAAAGAGAGAGTTGGGAATGACTTTTTTGGTCCTGACCAATAACCCAATAGTGCTGTTTGCTTGTTTGAAAATAACTTGGGCAGGGAACAGACAGTAGATATCAATAATAATGACTTTTTATCAGGATTCACACTAACAGAAACAGTAATGCCATTGGAAGGCAGGGTGTTAACAATTGCTACTATACCCAGCTGTGGTAGAAAAAAATTCCCATTTCCTATGCACAAGCACTATATAATTACCTCTCAGTGTGGGGCTAACAGCAATGAATATGACAGGATATCACTTCCATAATTAGGTTCCCAAACATTTGACTTTGAGGGTGGCCCTGACCTAACCATGTGAGATCTTTGAAAGAAAGTGAAGTAACACTGAAAATTTTTCCTGGGGGCCTGAAAGAAAGTAAATAATGATATATGTTGTAAACTACCTATGAAAGAGAACATAAGAATTGGACCTGAAGGAAGCCTCTGGAAGTCTGTAGGAGCCAACAGACTCCTACAAGGAAAATAGGGATATCAGTCCTGCAACCACACAGAACTGTATTCCATCAACCAACTTAATGAAATCAGATGAGGATCCTGAGCTCCAGATAAGAAAAGTGGCCCAGATTGCACTTTGATTTCAGTTTAGTAAGGTCCTAGAAAGACAACCCAATTATGACATTTTTGAACTTCTGATCTCTAGAAACCTGTGAAATAAGTTTGTATTATTTGAAGCTGATAAATTTGTGGTAATTTGTTATGGAATTAAAAGAAAATTAATACAAATATTGGTACCTGGAAGCGGGAGCCTACTGATACAACACCTAAAATTTGGAAGAAACTTTGGAATCAGGCAACCGATGGAGGTGGGAATAATTTTGAAGAGCGTAAGAAAGAAAGCCCAACTTGCCTTGAACAGACTGCCAGTAGATATCAAGGCTTTTAAGGATGCTATCTGTGAAGGCTCAAAATGAAGTCAAGAACATTTTGGGGATTTGGAGGAAAGAGGATCCTTATCATATATTGGCAGAAAGCCTAGCAAAAATGCAGGAATGTTGAAAGCAGAATTTTGAAATAATGCGTTTACGTAAGGAGATTTCCAATGGAAGTGTTAAAGGTACCATCCGGTTTCTTCTTGCTACTTACAGGAAAATCCATGAGAAGAGAGATAAATTAAGGAAGAGTTGTTAAAGAGGAATCAGGATCAGATGATTTTGAAAACGTTCAACCCCTTTGGATGGCAAAAGATTCTAAAATTCAGAAATGGCTGCTGGAAACCTCGCATAGCAAAAAAGCTGCTGTGTTACTATATAACTATATAACCTTTTGCTAAAATCTCAGGTCAAACCGCAAAGCATTCAATAACACAAAGGGGGTGCTTTACTGATCCTCTCAAACTAGAGAGCCTCTGGGAAGCTTAAGGCCATTGTCCCTCAGCCATCTTGCTAAAGGCCAATGATATAGAAGAAATTATCTCGAAAATCTTGTACGTGCGCCTTTGACTATTGTAGTAAAACCTAGTAAAATTTACACGAGATACGGAAAGTCCTTAAGAAAATTGTTTCAGCACAAACAATGCTAGTTGAGACTGAAAGAGTGAAGGTGATGTTAGAGTAAGCTGTTTTCTGAATATCATTGCCATTGTATGTGTATTCACCCTTTCTTTATGTACTCATCTGTTGTCAGGCACTTAAGTTGTTTCCATATCTTGGCTATTGTGACTAACACTACAGCAAACATGAGAATGCAGATGTTTTAGACATCCTGTTTTCACTTCCTCTGGGTAAATACTCAGAAGTGGGGTTGTTGATTCATATGGTAGTTCTATTTTTAATTTTTTCAAGAACCTCTATACTTTTGTTTCATAGTGGCTAAACTAATTTACATTCCTATCAACAGCATACAGGGTTTCCTTTTCTTCATATTCTTGCCAACACTCGTTATCTCTTGTCTTCTTGATGACACACATTCTAACAGGTGTGATATGATATATCATTGTGGTTTTGATTTGCATTTCTCTTATGTTTAGTGATGTTGAGCATCTTCTCATGTACCTGTTGGCCATTATTTGTCTTCTTTAGAAAAATGTATATTTAGTTTCCCTACCCATTTTTAAATTGGATTGTTTATTTTATTGTTATTGAGTTACATTGCTTTCGGGTACACATTTGAAATTAATAGATAAATTTCTGGAGATCTGATGCACAGTATAGTGATCATTGTCAACAATGCTGTACTATGAGTTTCAAAGTTGCTAAGGGATTCATCTTAATTTTTCTCACCACAAAAAATAAATGATAACTATGCGATATGATAGAGGTGTTAGCCAATACTATGGTAGTAATCATATTGCAATATATTAATGTATCAAATTAATACAATGCATACCTTAAACAATGTCATACATAAATTACATCTCAATAAAAAAATAAGCTCTTGGGTCCCCAAATTCTAATGACAGGAAGAAGGTTCACAACACTGCTCAGCCACAAACATATGCTGTCTTCCATGAAAAAGGAAGGTGGAGTCAAGTACCCAAAGAGTTGAAACAAAAGCTATAGATAACTAGTGCCAGGACTTGGAAGCTAATCATGAAAGTATTGGGGTCTGCCTGGACAAATTTCTAAACTGACTTGGATGAATGCCAAGGATGGTAAATATACCATCTTTTTCCTCCCTTTTAAAAAAAGTAGTGTTTATTCATTTTTGAGAGAGAGACAGAGAGTGAGTGGGGGAAATCCCCCCTTTTTGAACCAGAATGTATGTAACTATTAACCTATACCTGTTCTACTATTGTACATTAGTAGCATTGAGGATACACTGGGAGCGCTGAGGATGTGTTTAGTTTCACACATCCACAGATGGAGAGGGAATGTGCCCAGAAGCTGTGCTTAATAAATTACACATACAAGCCTCATCCACATCTAATTTAAGTGATTTATATGACTAAAATTAGGGTTTGAACTGAGCTATAATGGTATGAAACTCTTGGGAGTGTTAAAAGGGGGGGCACGAATGTAATTTGCTTGTGGGAGAAACATGAATCACTGTGGGCCAGGAAGTAGACCCTTGTAGGCAGAATCCTAAGATGACCCCCAAAATTCCCACCAGCCCCTCATGTGTATGTTCTTTATGTCTTCCCTTCTAGTGTAGGCAGCACCAATGAACATTACAGCGTATCAATCCTATTACTAATCTCTCAGGTATGGAAAAGGTTTTTGGGTTTTTTTTTTTTAGATGTAATCAAGATCCCTACAGAGTTGAGTTCAAGTTAATCAAATTAGAGATTATCCTAGGTATGCCTAGTTCAATCTGCTAAAATCTCAAAAAGAAGGTAAAGCATCATCAAGATATTCTAGCCTGGAAACAAGGGAACAATCATATTATAACCTATGAGAGAGGCCACACAGCTAGGACCTGATGGTGGTCTCTAGAAGCAAAGAGCAAACTTGGCTAAAACTAGCTAGCAAGAAACTACACATGCAAGAAACTACGTTCTGTAATAGAGACAGAGGTTGGAAGTGGACCCTGAGCTCCAGGCACAAATTTAGCCTCAGCTGGCATTTTAGTTAGCACTTTGCTTTCAGTCTTATAAGAGCTTGAGCAGAGAACCTAGCTAAGGAGTATCTGGGCTTCTGACCTACAGATATTGTGAGATAATGAATTTGTGTTTTATAAGGACCAAATTTGTGGGCCTTTGTTACACAACAATTGGAAACTAGGAGGCTATCCATGAATGTTTTGAATAGGAATTGCAATTTTCCTACATTTCCAACACCATGGCCATTGACCCTACTAGGCCATCACTCAAACTCATCCTGAGGCAGAGTGACCAGATTACCTCAAATAGGCTGGCCACTTGGCATCTTCTATGTGGATTTCTTGCAATGCAATAGATGTCTCTTTTCCATATAGTGGCCATGTTTCCTGCTGGATGAACAAGGCTATCACAGAGAAAGAGTAAATGGAGTCAACAGCTAGGGAGAAGCATAAATAAATGACACAGCAAATATGAAGATTGATGGTATCTGTGTTCCTGTTCTAACCCCTATTGGCCTGTGACTGTCCCTGGATCATAAGTTGCCAAGACTTGATTATCTTCCCCTTTAACTTTGTAAGCTACTCTGATACACATCAATTAAATTCATTTTTTATCATTTTTTTTTACCAAATTGGGTCTTTCTTACTTAAAACCAAAAGTATCCTGGGTAATATAATATAAACTATTATAACTGTGTCTATTGATGGCCACAGCTAGTGGTCCAAATTTACTACTCTTTCAAATTCCTTCCTTTTATTCATTTTGGCAGATGTTCACCACCTTCTTTAATGAGCATTACATTTCTCAATCTCTCTTTTACCTTGATATTTTTCTTTTCTCCCTTGAAAACTTCCCTATAACATTAAACTGCTTTTTACCTGTTCCTTTTTTTTTCTGCTTGTAGAAAAGATGTCACTTTCCTCCATTTTCAGACTAATAACATCTCCTTTATCCATTAAACTAAATGACTTCTATTGCCTCTGGGACCTGCAGCCTCATTCATTCCCTCCTTCTCATCAGTTCTCAAGCTTTCTCATTCCACTAGCATCTCCCTCTGTCCCCAAACATCGTCAGATCTTCCATATGCCTTGCATCGATTCTTTTAGGACATGCCTGTTTCTTTTCTCTTTATTGCCAAGTCACTTCTATCAAACTATATTCAGTCTCTACTTATTTCCTCAATACATATTCCCTCTGTTTCAGCTAGAGCCCAGTCAGACAGCAGAATCCATCCAGCTATTGGAACAGAGAGCGTTTGATATAATAATTTTTACTTAGGTATAAATATGTTAGTCGTTAAAAAGGTAGACAGAAAATTCCAGTGTATCAGAGAAGTAGCGGCTGTAGAAAGTAACTACTGGGGTGACTGGGTGGCTCAGTCGGTTAAGCATCCAACTTCAGCTCAGGTCATGATCTCATGGTTTTTGGGTTCGAGTCCTGCATCAGGCTCTGTGCTGACAGCTCAGAACCTGGAGTCTGCTTCAGATTCTGTGTCTCCCTCTCTCTCTGCTCCTCCCCTACTTATGGTGTGTCTCTCACTCTCTCAAAAATAAATAAATATTAAAAAAAATTTAATAAAAAAAGAGAAAGTAACCACTACTCCTAGGGCTGGGAGAACCAAGAAAAGACGTTGGAATTATGAAAACTTAAAAACTTAGAAGAGGATGTCTCCTAAGATCCCTGAGGAGGGAGTAGCTGTCCAGCTGCTGATGGACCTGAGCTTGGAGAACAGCCCTATGGGAGGGGGCACTGCTAAGTTGTTTGTTTAAGAGGCAGTTACGTGAAGCCACTGTGGCACATTTTGAGAAAACTGGCATCTGGATTCAGCTGCTGCTACAAAGATATATACTTACTTATTAGACTTTATTAGGGTGATGTTCACACAAATTGCAAGCCTAGGAAAGTCTCCAATACAAAGATAGAAAGGAATAAATCCTTTCTTCCTCTTCTAGCTATGCATCTACCTTCCAGCACCCCTTGTTGGCAAATCCTAATATGTGGTATTCAGGATCCCAGCTCCAGTATCACAAAGTCAGTATAGAAAGCCAAATTTGGTGCTAAAAGGCAATACCTTAAACTCATGACACCTTGGCTTTGGTGATTATGCCTCATAGCAGCACTTTTTAATTAAAATTTCACTATTATTAGAAATTACATATAAGCTCATAATGCATATTTCCAAAAAATGCATATTTCCATATTTATTTCCAAAAAAAAATCTTATCTCTATTTTCTCTTGTGTGATTACTCTTCTTCTTGAAACAGCCCATAATTCTCATCTGTAATATTTGACTCATAGTTTACCTAATATCTTGGTGTTAACTTTCTAATTTCTCAATTGATTCACCATTAACTCTTACCACTTTAATGTAAAGAAATATTTATTCTTCCAACAAATGCTAACTTTAACAAATACTAATTCAAAGCCCATCATGGGCCAGCCACTGTGCTATTTGCCAGATAGAAAATGATCAAGATTAATATAGTTCTTCTGCTGAGGGTTTTATCAGGAAAAACAATTACACCAATAATTATTCAACTGCAATTTTCAACAAGGGCTAAAAAACTAAAGCACGCTCTACATAAAAGATGACACATACACATATACATATCTATATGTATGTATGTATATATACATATACACAAATATACTTTCCATGTTTGTGCATGTATATATATATATGTGTGTGTGTGTGTGTGTGTATGTGTGTGTGTATATATATATATATATATATATATATATATATCTTCTCTCTTTGTATGTGTGTGTGTGTATACTTATATATTTCAGGATAGTATGCATGTGTGTGTGCATGTGGTATAATAAAATTACCTGACATATATTTGAGGATCAGGCAGGGTTTTCCTGTAGCAATTTTGATTTTTAACTTTAAGAAGAGTTAAATCTGTAAAATAGTGTATGGAGTTGAGAAGGGTTTCCAAGAAGCGGGTAAAACAACAAGAAATAGGGCACTAAATATTTTAAAAGTCCTAATTATTTAGATTATGATTTTCTTTTTTGGTCAGTTGCCTGAATTCACTGTAATTCTTCAGGAGTTTAGTTCCAGGTTGTTCATCTTTTCCTTTCCTTTCCTTTCCTTTCCTTTCCTTTCCTTTCCTTTCCTTTCCTTTCTTTTCCTTTTCTCTCCTTTGCTCTCCTCTCCTCTCCTCTCCTCTCCTCTCCTCTCCTCTCCTCTCCTCTTCTTTCCTCTTCTCTCCTCTCCTTTCCTTTCCCTTTTCTCTTTCTTATACTCACATTTAATGTTGTACCCTCCTTTCTTTCTTTGAGAATCCTTGATTTTCTGTTGTAACAATACTTGAGAGCTGAAAAATACCTGCACCCAGTCAGTTAATTATGCTAGAATACTCATTCGATGACCTATGTTTATTCCTGATCATATGTTTATTCTAGCATGTTCAGGTTTTATTTTTGCTTAATTTTGAAACAGGCTTATAAGCATTTTTCTACATAAAAGAAAATTTAAAAAAAAAACATTTCTCAGTGTGTAGTAAAGAATTGAACCTTGACTAAAGACCTGTCCTTTGCCCTTGGGTCCTGGGAAGTGATCTCTAAGCCCTTGGAATGCCCTGCGTGATATAAGCATCTTTGTTGGTGTCTTTAGGCTAAGCCAGGCAATCTAATAGTGTGGTTTATGGTAGGTGGCTTTGAGGGACAAGATCTCAGCTCAATACCTCCAGAGACTCTGGGGAAAGAGGTCAGTCATGTGGATAGTCCACCATGGCTACCTGATAGAATCCACTAAAGACTCTGGACACCATGGCCTGAGAGAACTTCCCTAGTAGGCTGTGCTTCAAGTATATCATCATGTATTTTTGTAGGAGGAATTAAAGCTGTCCATTCCTTGACAGAAAGAGCAAAATTGGGTGTTGTACATCTGGAATTCTCCTGCACTTTACCCCATGCATCTCTTCCTTTGACTGATTTTGATGTGTGTATTTTCACTGTAGTAAACTGTAACCATGAATATAACAGCTTTCAGTGAGTTCTGTGAGTCCTTCTGGGAAATTACCAAAACTGAGGGTGATATTTGGGAACCCCAAACTTGCTATTGATGACAAGTGAGAGTGATCTTGGGGACTGTTCCCTAATTCATGCTCAGTTTATGAAAATGTTTTCATAACATAGCGAAAGGGACACCTGGATGGCTCTGTCGGTTGAGCATTCAACCTTGGCTCAAGTGGTGATCTCACAGTGCATGAGTTCCAGCCCTACATAGGGCTTGCTGCTGTCAGTGAAGAACCCGCTTGGATCCTCTGTCCCCCTCTCTTACTGCCACTACCCTGCTCACTCTATCTCTCTCTGTCTTTCTGTCTCTCTCAAAAATAAATAAACATTAAAAATTTTTTAAGTAAATAAATAAATCAGAGTAGAGTTAACTTAACGTGGCAATATATTAGGGTAGTAATATTTTAGCCTGGTAATACTTTAGTATTTATTATGATAAAGGAATTAAAAAATAAAATAATACTTATTTCTCCATTGATGCTATTTCAAATATTATCTTTATGAATTATTGAACTATAACTCAAAAGAAACATTGCTATTTTTAGACACCCAGAAATTTTTTAAACAGTTCAGAATTGTAATATTGCTAACACAAGGTAGGAAATAAAAAATAGAATCAATGAGAATACTAGACACTGCATAGAGAAGGCATGAAATTTTCAGACCTAACTCTTCTCCAAATGAACTCACAGGGTTTTCAGCATATCACTTAAACTGTATTTCCCTTTTCTATTACAATTTTTTTTTGAGGAATGGATAGTGTGCAAGAATATAAGGCATAAGAAAACTTATTTTCTTCAGGGACTTCTTTTTAATGTTTATTTATTTTGAAAAAGAGAGAGTGAGAGGGAGAAATCCAACCAGGCTCCATGCTGTCAGCAACATGGGGCTCAATCTCATGAACCTTAAGATCAAGACCTGAGTTGAAATCAAGAGTCTGCCACTCAACCGACTGAGCCACCCAGGCACCCCCGGGACATTTTTATCATAACACTTTCTTTCACTTCTATGAATTTATATTTTTAAACCAAATTTAATTCGGTAGAAAAACATTAAGTAGAAATGATTGATCATTATAAAAGTCTAGAAAGAAAGTGGTAGTTGTCAATTCTCCTAGAAATACATGAAATAATTCAAAAGCATTTGAGAATGGCTTATTGTTTGTGTAGAAATATCCACTTATATCATGAATGTCTTCTTGGAGCCAAGAAATCATTTGCATCATCTTCAAACACTACTACAAAATTTCATTCAGATTATATATCCTGTTTATAGGCAATAAACCACCACTACATTCTTTCCCCAGTGTTTTGGCCATTGATAATTAAAAATATTTCTAATATGTTTTCCTTGTAATAGAAAAGATATCAATTCAATTCCAATAGATTATAAACTGCTCCTCACTGAAGCTTTAGAAGTCAAAAACCCATCTTCATCAGTATTGTCAGAATGGAGAGAAATTGGGTAATCCAATTCACAATGATCATTGAATTTTAGTGCTATTAGTGGGGACTATTCTTAAGCAAAATTTCTTCTTCATTTCATTAGCTAAGCCACATCCTGAAGCTAATTACAGTTTTCTGTAGTTGGATCCAACAGTGCCATTGTCAAAAACTTGAACTAGCATGAAGAAGTCCAATTCTAATACTGATTTTCCTAATTTATTACATGCATTGTAAGTACTTTCACCTTAGTTAAATAGAATAAATCGCTACATGCCCTGGTCCATAGTGGTGTCCTGATTCTGCATTCTGATTCTAGTTACCTGGCCAGGTCACCAGTCTTTTCGCAGAAATGCTTTTCTCCAGTTCATTCTCTAGAAATTGAAGTTTATTCCCAAATAACAACTTGTAGTTATCTGTAGGAAAACAAAATAAATAGCAAGTGATGGCATTTCTGCACATATAATTATATGTCTCCTTATGTTCTCCTTCCTGATGGGATACCACTAACTTGTCTCAGATTCCTTGATGTTGAACATTTTTTATATCAGGTCCTCTGTTATATTGCACTCTGTTTCCCAAATACATATAGCCTAGCCTTCCCACCTGAAATCCACATGGCTCCTCTACCGTTTTTTTTTTAAAGCAGTATACTTCAACGATGTTCTTAGACATCATTAACTTACTCCTCCATCCCATATATATAAACTGCCACATAAAATGCCACATATCCTGGATTATGGCTATACGCCATTAAAGGTGCAAGTTGGTCTATAAATCATAATAATAAAATAAAATTTCACGTAATACTCTTTCAGTACTCAATAAAGTCTATGAATATATCATATCATAACAATTCTTTAGTAACTTTTTTTTTACTTTGATTTCACTCTCAAGAGTGCTGATCAGTGTGAAATCTCAATTCTCCTAGAAATAACTAAAAATTCAATTTTAGACATGGAATTTAGCTAGATCAAACCCAACAGAGATTATAGCACTTATACTGAACATGGGGGAAAATCAATCAGAAAAGATGTAATGCTTATATAGAGAGATACAAATCTCTAGGAACATCAAAGGAAAGTGAGATGATGAATTATTTGATTAAAGTAACAGGAAAAAGTTTGAGTAGGAAGATACCAATGAAAATGTTAGATAAGCTGCTATCATGCTCACTGGCAAATGTTTCAGGAACACTGATACTGAATAAAGTGAAAACAAATAAAATGCTCTCAATCAGATGCAGAGTCTCCCTCATTTGCAATGAAAGTGCCCTGAATATATGTTTGAAAGTCAAATGTTGAAAGTGTAAAAGTAATATTACATAGTAAGTGAGGTTTTCTTCCAAGGAAGCTAATAAATAATTCTTTAAAAGTAATGTGATATTGGGGCGCCTGGGTGGCGCAGTCGTTAAGCGTCCGACTTCAGCCAGGTCACGATCTCGCGGTCCGTGAGTTCGAGCCCCGCATCAGGCTCTGGGCTGATGGCTCAGAGCCTGGAGCCTGTTTCCGATTCTGTGTCTCCCTCTCTCTCTGCCCCTCCCCCGTTCATGCTCTGTCTCTCTCTATCCCAAAAATAAATAAACGTTGAAAAAAAAAAAATTAAAAAAAAAAAAAATTAAAAAAAAAAAAAAAAAGTAATGTGATATTTGCCTCTCCTGTTGTAAGCAAATTTAGCAGATGGGGGATAAAATTTATGAGAACTCAGATATCATGAAAGCAGATATGATTTCAGGAGACTGGCACTTTACTTCTGTGATCTTCTTCCCCAAAACCCATAACCATAGTCTTAGTATGAGAAAAACATCAGACCAATCCCAACATACCTGACTAGCACTCTGGAAGATATTCTACAACATACCTGAATAGCACTCCGGAAAATTGTCAAGGTCATCAAAAAACAGGAAAATTTGAGAAACTGTCACAATAAAGTTGATCCAACCTAAGGAGATATGATTATTAAAAGTGATGTGGTAACCTAGATGGGGTTCTGGATCACAAAAAAAAAACATCAAGGGAAAAACTAAGGAAATATGAATAAAATATTGACTTTAGGTGATAAGAATGTATCGATATCAGTTCACTAATTGTAACAAATGTACCAAAGTAATATTAGCAATGAGAGAAATGAGGTGTGACATAAAAAGAATTTTGTCAAGAATTCTTAAAACATTTTTGTAAATCTAAAACTATTCTTAAAAATGAAGTTTATTAAATATTAAATAATGCATGAAATAAATGCAAATAAAATGGTTACAATCAATGAAATAAATTCATTTTGTATTCTACCAGCTAAAGTGCAAGAGACATATTCTGTCAAAAGTCTGCAAGTGCTTATTATGATATTACACACAATGTCAGAGAGATGCTATGAAGAAAGTAATATCAAGGAATAAGAATGACAACTACACTAGATAAGCCTTTTGGTTTATAAGCAACAGAGCATCAACTCAGGATGCCTTAAGCAAAATGTTGAATTAATTGAATTGCATAGCCAAACCACAGCAAGAACAGGATGGATATAGCCTTAGGAATGACTACAATCACTGATTCTAGTACCAAATGCACTCAATCTCTCATCTCTGGTGTTTTCAAGATACCAATCTTACTATTTTAGTTAATCATTCCCTATGACTGTCGGCATCTTCATGCACACCTACAGAGCTCCAGCCAAAGAACAAAGAGGATTCTTTCTTGCCAGCCTTAATTAAAAGACCTTAGGCAAGATCACTGGTTGACAAGTCTTGAGTCATGTCTAGCAGAAGCACTCACTGTATCCAGAGTGGTGGACATATGTCTATACATCAGCCTGTCACTGAAGCCAGGGAATAGAGTCATGAACAAGAAGTCACCTGCTATTCAGACAACCTGGTTACTGTGAGGGGAGAAGGTTGTGAAGGGACTACTTTCCAAAGGAAGGAAGTGGTGACACAGACAAGGGGCTGTAGCAGAGGCCAAGCTTTTGAACCAGACAGTTGGAATAAGTTGCATTTATGCTATAAAATTTGTGTAATTTATTTACAATGTTTCCCCAGATGCCAGGAAGTTCAGAGTGAGATTTGTAAATTATATGTTTTTATATTCTTTTTATATTTATATTAAATATGTTTATATTTTGTATTTATTTAAGTAAAATATTTTACTTGGTTTGTGATTGCATATTAACCAGAGTCTCCTTGGTCCATATACTTTCAGCTCTGTTCTCACATTTTCTTTTTTTAAACCTGATTTTGTATGTGTTTATGTTTTTCTTCCTTTTTTAATGAGCCATATCAACTGCTTCTTAGGATTAGGAAATCCATCAGTTTGGATTCACCAAGAAACAGATGCTAAGACAGGATTAGAAATGCAAGCAACTTATTGGGGGAAATGGCTGTGAAGGAGAGAGCGGAGGAGGAAGCAGGCATCAAAAGAGAGAGCCTGCAGAGTGTAATATAGGATGGGCCTGTGATATGACAGGGTAGGAGAAGAGGATTGTGAGGTTACAGGGTCTCAGTAGTTTTAAGAAAGTTTCTTCCAGGACAATGGGGAGTCCGCAGCCCACATCCCCTGTTAGACGTTCCTGTTCCACGAATTACAGGAACAGGCCAGCACTAGCACTGAGAGCATGCCCAGGTATTGGCCGGCAATCATCTGGGGAAGTGGGATCCCAACAGAAATATAGTGCTGGATCTTTAGAGGTGGCGGTTGTTACTGTGAATCAACCACACCCCTTCCCTCATAAGACCTCAATGGCACATCTTTATGGCAACCCTGTGGAAGGAGAATATTACGGACAAAATATGGAGTCCTCTAAATTCAACAATAGTATCATTAAAAGTCATCAAGCAAGGGGAGTCTGGGTGGCTCAGTTGGTTAAGCTTCCGGCTCCAGCTCAGGTCATGATCTTGCAGTTCATGGGTTTGAGCCCTAAGTAGGGCTCTGTGCTGACAGCGTGGAGCCTGGAGCCTGCTTCAGATTCCGTGTCTCCCTCTTTCTCTGCCCCTCCCCTGCTCACACTCATCTGTCTCTCTCAAAAATAAATAAACATTAAAAAATAATTTTTAAAAAGTCATCAAGCAAAAGGCAAAGATAAACACCTATGAGTGGGTTTAGCGGACAGGCTGGGAATCGCATAGAACAATAAGCAGAGGAAGAGGAAGCAGTATTCACAGGCACAGAGCTTGGGTCTCAGTAGGGCCAAGGTCAAGAGTGCCCACCTTGCTCTGGTTTGGAGGAGATCCTCTCTCCTCTTCTAAGCAACTGGACAGCCTATCAAAAAGAGTCCCTCTGAAGATCACCAGGTATCCTCTTTCACTTCTCGGGTGTGATCCCTTAAAACTTTTAAACTGTAAAATTAAGACAAATAAAAGGAAGTATGTTACTCCCGCAATAGCAAGTGTCAATCCAGAGCTTGACAGAAAGCAAACTTTAGAGTTTCTGAGTACACACTCTGATAGCAGAACATAGATCATTTAATACAGCAGAGCTCATGTTTGTAGCTGATAATGCCCTGTGCCCCCCTCCCCCTGGAGAACAGACTATCCATTTCAACATCCCATTATTAAAAAGTTGGTTATGTGATTTTAAAACGTAAGCTTATTAATAACCTGGTTACATTAGACAGGTTTCTCCAGAGAAACAGAACCAATAAAGAAAGAGAGAGATTTGTTTAGAAATTGGCTTAGGCAGTTATGGACCCCAAGAATTTCCATACTCTGCCATCTACATGGTTGGAACTAGGAAACATGTTGGTATAAATCAGTCCAAGTCCAAAGGCTTAAGAACCAGGAGTTCCTGGTTTAAATACCAGGAGTCCAAGGGTTGAAGAAGCAGGAGCTCTGATTCAGATGCTGATCTCATCCAGAAACACTCTGCTACCTGGGTATCTTTTAACCCATTCAAGGTGACATAAAATTAACCACCACGGATTGTAATAATGTGCTTATGGGTTTTAGGAGCAGAAGAGGCAGTAATGAGTGATTAGATGAATCATCTCATGAAGGACCAAATGCCAGTTGTTGGTTTTTAGGCTCTATACAACAAACAGTAATAATGGCAGGCAGTGCATGCCTTGCAAGCACGTTATTAACATCATAATAAAAATAACATTCTGATCTTTCATTCCAGTTTTGCAAATCATCTTTTTATGGCCCTGTGTTTTTAAAAGAGGAAGGCAAATGCAGGAGAGTAGTGGTAGGGGGTGTTTTATTTCCTTCTGTACCTGAAGACAAAATGATAACATCAGAGCCATTTCAGAATAAGCAAAAAATATATACAGTACAGACAGCAGGTGGTATCACATGTGCCAAATTAACTTTGTCCAAATAAATCTTTTCTGTATAATCCCCAGCTGTGTAGAAAAGAACAAACCTATGAGAGTCTCCCCATGACAACATTTAAAAGGAAGATGCTATTGGTGGTGTCTTGAGTAAAGCAGTAAGTTTATGTTGGAGTGTTAGGAAATTTTTCTTTTTTTTTTTCTCTCTTATTTCTGCCGCAGCATATGTTGTGATTTGTCTCCTCATTATTATTAAAATTCAATACTGGTAGTTATAGTATAAGCAGGATCGATGATGGATAATTTCCTCCCTTCTCTGCCTTCCTTGTTATTATTTTTTAGAATGGAATAGAAGCAGAAATATATTTCTAAAATCAAATGTTAAGAATTGCTGAATTGGAAAGAACCTTAAAGTTTCTATAGGCAAACATCCTATGTAATAATGTAAGAGGGCCTTTATGAATTGCTCAAAGTGACAGTATTGGGAGCCACTGTTGGATCTAGTTTCTTCGTATTTTCTGCCCAGTGGTTCCATTTCTCTACCAAATATAGTTGTCTTCACTTTTTCTACTATGTTGTCATTAATTTTTTTCAGTAACTCCCTTTTCCCCTGAATATTCTGACCTCTTGTAAAGGCATGACCTTCTTCTCCAGGTGGGTCTGGCTGTGTAGATAGATATTAGAGAAAACTTTCTCCACTAAGGGTTGGCTAGTTTCTAAGTAGCTTTGCTCCCTGACATCTAAACAGAATGATCTCAATGATTTGGCAGTCATAATTCACATAGAAACTGCTGTTGTATTGAATGTCTAAATCCAAAGAAAATGACAGGAAATGAAGACATATGTTTGGGTCTGGGAAAGAAATATTTAGAAATGTGTATATATGGTAGGTATTAAGTGAATTAAATGTTGAGGTTTTTCTAAGATATCTCCCAATTAAACAAAATAGGTAGTTGTCTATTTGATTCAAGCCTAAAATCATCCACGATTAGGAAGCAAAAACAATCTGAAATAGGAATGAGGTTCCCTAAAGCTTGGAAAAGTCATTTATTCCAATATCCAATTTGTGTTTTTTTTTTCTTTAGGTAAACATCATTAAAATGTGTCAAGGGAGCCAATTTAGTACAATTGGGAAGTTGAAGAAAACGAACATGAATTCTAGAAAACAGCAGAAAATTACGCCAGTATAAGATATGCCTTATATTCCAATAAAATAAAATAACCCAATACATTACATTTAAATAATTACTTACAGAATATTAAGGTGACAATTAGATATATTTCTTTTTTTTCTTAGTGTTTACTTATTTATTTTGAGAGGCAGAGAGACAGAGAGAGCAGGGGAGGGACAGAGAGGGAGGAAGACGGAGAAAATCCCAAGCAGTCTCTGCACCAGCAGCACTGAGCCGGACACAGGGCTCAAATTCATGAACTGAGAGATCATGATCTGAACCGAAACCAAGAGTGGGACACTTAGCCTACTGAGCCACCCAGGCGCCCTGAGTAGATATATATCTTAAAGTTCATTATCTAGGTGGGTGAAAACAAGGCTGCAATCATGCCTCTCTTTGAACACAGGAAGCACTCTGTAGATTTGTTAAACTGTATTATATTGAATGAATAAATATTGTGAATTAAAGTAGGGTGCCTTGTTGGTAATAATTAAAACATTTTGGAGATAGTTTCAGTGACCAACACAATGATCTACTCTGCCTTCCCTTTTCCCCTAAGAAATGAAAAACAATGCAAAGGCATTGCATCTATACAAATGCAAGGTTCCAGCTATCACAAGAATATCATGGCAACCATTAAGGAGTGCAAATAATTTTATGTCTCACTTGGAATGAGAAAGAGGAATATAGTTCAGCAAAGCTGCTATGTTCTCAGCAGTTAAACACATATACACATGCACATGCACACACAGGTATAGTTTAGAATTAGTGAAATTTGGCATATTGTCTATTCTAGTTGTCTATTCTTTGTTCCTAAAACTTCTTCAGGAAGTTGAAATAATCATAATATTTTGAGTATATGCATTTTTAATTCTGTTCTGTGGGAAAAAAACTTGCTCAAATATTTTTACCCGGAAACTAAATGGAGATATAGTTATTTCTGCTTTTTAAATCCCTTTTCTACTCCTCAAACCCCAGATCTTCCTTTTGTTTCACTTATACAGATGAAGACAAAATTACACTCAATAAAATTTAATTAAAGAATCTAAATTACACAAGTTCACTATACTATGGCAGATTTTGAAATTTTAATTGAGGATAATATGATTTATATCCTGCAAAGAAAGATGTTGATTCATGATTTTTTCTGTTATGCTTATATATAAACAGAAATATTTGTATAGTTCAAAATATTTGCTTTTTAAAATTAAACGACAGAGATAAGTCATCCAAGAGCACAGCAGAAAGAGCAGACATTTTCACTCTGACACTTCAAATGGCATTTGCAAGTGTGACTGATCATAATGTGGTAAAATCCTTCTTTCTGTCAGTTTCTATGTGAGAAGCACAATTGGAAACAGTGTGAAAATCTTCTCCCGTGTTATTCATGTTTCCATTCAAAATCAGAGAACAATGGAACACATCTTGTATGCATGAAAATGTTGTAAGTAAAAGGGAAATGCAGTCCCTGAGAATTGGTATTATTATTAGCTGTCTAATCGTCAGTAGAACATGGGTGAGAACTTTCCATCTACAGTCAGATGACTTGGGTCCCACCACAGCCTGGCCACTTTCTAGTTATGCACACCTTCATCAAGTTACATACCTTTTGAAGACTCGGTTTTATGATGTAGAGAAGTGAGATAATAATTGTTACTTAGAAATTTCTTATGGACATAAATGATGTAATAGGCTTAGCACTGGACGTGGCATATCATATATTAATGAATTAATACTGGTTTTAATTTGCTTTTGTGAAATTAGAGGACAGAGCGTTTGTGTTTTTATGGAGCAATGTTCATTGCTAACTATGGCTATTATTTATATAAGCTTTTCACATGCCTATATGGATACTGTCTAAGAATATCTACATCTAGAGGTGCCTGAGTGGCTTAGTGGATTAAGCATGCAACTCTTGATTTTGGCTCAGGTCATGATCTCACAGTTCCTGGGATCAAGCCCCAAGCTGGGCTCTGTGCTGAGCATGATACCTGCTTGGGATTCTCTATCTTCCTCTCTCACTGCTCCACCACTACTCATGCATGTGCACACGTCATCTCTCTCAAAATAAATAAAACTTTTTAAAAAATGTATTGAAAATAATCTCTGTGTCCAATAGTTCTTACAAAAAATTATGATTAATAATTAATTCACAAAATTCTACATTTCCTTCAAGAGTCAGGCACTGTTGGAAATCCTAATGCAATTTTTAAACAGAAAATTGCAAAATACAGAAATTTAAGCAGCAAAATCATTCCCCTTCATTAACAAAATCGTTTATGTATAAAGCCATTTCCTCAGTTTATTTTTTTTAATTTTTTTTAATATTTATTTATTTTTGAAGGAGAGAGAGACAGAGTGTGAGTGGGGGAGGGGCAGAGAGAGAGGGAGACACAGAATTGGAAGCAGGCCCTGGGCTCTGAGCTGTCAGCACAGAGCCCGATGCGGGGCTCCAACCCACGAACTGTGAGATCATGACCTGAGCCGAAGTTGGAAGCTCAACCAACTGAGCCACCCAGGCGCCCCAGCCATTTCCTCAGTTTAAAGTCAAGTATTAGTGAGTGTGTCACGATATCTAACTGGTATCTAAGAAATACTAAATTATGTAAAATAAAGAAAAAAACAGGGGAGAAGCATAGAAGAATTTGCTACTTTCTAGGAACTTTCCTCTTAATTTATGAACATGCTAAAGCATACCAATAGGTAATTTATAAGAAACGGGAAAGAAAAAAAAACAGCTAATATGATGAGTACTTCAAATATTATTAAATACACATATACAAGATTCTTTAATATGAGACAAGAATACACTACTTGAGATCAACTCCAAAATATATTGATCATTTTTTGTCTGTTTGCAACACAATTATTGCCACACAGAGACCTTAACAAGTCAAATACCACTATTCTGATCTGAATGCCATTATACACCTATCAGGGCTTTGTAGATCTGTCATGATTTCTATTATATTAAGATAAAATTTCCTTGCACTAGGACCAAAATATTTCATAAAACCACCATTATGTATTTGGCTTTCCTAGGTGCTTGCTGCATGAAGGCAGATTTCATATGTATTTAAACATTCATAGCACAGATGTTCTGTGGCTTATACATCACACTCCCGGAAAATCCAGTACTGTTTGTTCTGTCTAGCTGTTGAGACATTTATAATAATTTTTATAATTTTCACAAAGGTCATAAGAAACTTTCAGCATTTGCAAATATATACTATGGGTGCTCAGCAATATTAAAATACTTTAGACTACATATTAACAGAATGTTCCGATGACTGACTAGATTATATAAAGATTTTCAAAAGTATAAAGCATAACATGATTGAAAACTAGGCTATATTGATATTTAGTCAATTGCAAAATACCAGTAAAAAGTAAGTAATTTAGATTTCCCGAAATTCAAAGGTAAAAACAAATGTAAGAAAAATGCTATGTTCTATGCAAGAATATTTTCTAATGAAATTACTTTTGGATTACCTCAAATATCAAAGCCATGTTGAGATTGTTAAAAGGAATCAATTTCTTCAAGTCTTAAAATACTAAAAGGAAAATGTTATTAAAATAACCTCATGGAGTATAGGATTATATAGTGGAGATAGGAGCAATGCAAATAATTAGTAATTTTGAATCCTCCCTGAAATTTCTTTAGTAACTGGCATAATATATTTTCCAAATAATCTGTTACATCTGATGTAATTATTTTTCTTCCACATATTTTTAATGATATAATCTAAGCTTTCAGAAAATTCAAGAACTCCAAATATACATATAAATATATATGTATGTATGTGTGTGTGTGTGTATGTGTGTATATATATACACACACACACACACACACACACATGCACACACATCCAGATATATGTATGTGTGTATATGTACATAAATATATATCTCCACAGTGCAGTGCACAAGAGAAATTGCTTTGCCAGTGCTGAATAGACATGAAAAAATATATAGAGTATCTACACTCTGCAAAGAGTTGTCAGTTTAATACTAGGTGAAATCCTATTGAAAATATTTAGTCCTTTAAATAGTATATATTTTTATTTACCATGTTAATTTTTTACATGGGTCACATATTCTTTTTTTTTAAGTGTATTTATTTATTTTGAGAGAAAGAGACAGAGCATGAGTAGGGGAAGGACAGAGAAAGTGGGAGAGAGAGAATCCCAAGCAGATTTTGTGCAGCCAACAGAGGACTGGATCTCAGAAACTGAGATCACGACCTGAGCCAAAATCAAGAGTCGGTAGCTTAACCAACTGAGCCACCCAGGGGACCCATATTCTTTTTTTTTTTTTTAATTTAATGTTTATTTATTTTTGAGAGAGGGAGAGAGACAGACAGAATGTAAGCAGGTGTGGGGCAGAGGGAGGGAGACACAGAATGCGAAGCAGGCTCCAGGATCTGAGCTGTCAGCACAGAGACTGACGCAGGGCTTGATCCCATGAACTGTGAGATCATGACCTGAGCAGAGTTGGGCACTTAACCGACTGAGCCATCCAGGTGTCCCCAGGGGCCCCAAGGGGCCCCATATTCTTAATTAGAGGCTTTTTTGTATTTATTCTTCTGTGTTACAAAGTTAAATACTTTAAATACAAACTCAGACGTTGCAATATTTGCTTTTGCTGGAATTGTGAGAAAATAATACTCTTTGTCACTTCTATTCTTATACTGCAGTAAAGGTGGAGAATAACTATCCCGAGCTTTGGGTGCCACAGACACAAAAGACAACTGTTGCCTCTGATCTGTAGCAGAAGGTGGATTAAAATGGTCCTGGAAGGTTCTACTTGGACATAAGAGTAAACCCACAGTGAACTCTGATGACTGCATAGAAAGTCTTGTCAATCTTGGCCTGAAGATATGGATCAGTGCTAAAAACAAAAAGCCACATGAGCTCCTGATAGAAAATAATTCTATCACAAAGGCAAGACTTTGACAGCACCACCTTCTATTTTGCTTAATCATAAAATCATCAATTCCAGAAAAACGGAGTCAATCAACATATTAAAGTGGAATCTGAAAAACAAAACAAATGAACAGACACAGAAAACCAAAAAGACAGATATAGGAAGCAAACTTGTGGTTGCCAGAGGGAAGAGGTAGGGGAATGGGTGAAACAGGAAAAGGAGATTAAGAGGTACAAACCTTTAGTTTTAAATAAGTGAGTCACTGGGTTGAAAAGGACAGCATAGGGAATATAGTCAACAATATTGTAATAATGTTGTATAGTGACGGTGACAGATGGTAACTACATTTATTGTGGTGAGCACTGAGTAATGTACAGAATTGTTAAATCACTGTGTTGTATACCTGATACTAATGTAACAGTGTATGTCAACTATATAAAAAGTGATGTTCTAAGTGCGGTTTTTTTCCAGAGTTTGCAATATACAAAAAAACAGTAAGTTTCAATATTACACCAGCTGCTATGGAATTTATTTTAATGTTCTCTTTGTAGAACTCAATATTATTTCTTAATTTCATTACTTTCTTTTCACAACTGAATTAATAGTTAACTAGTTTAAGTCCAAAAATTGTCCATTGGAGGCTAACAATTTTACACATGCCAAATAGAATTTTAATTTTGCTCTACTGTTACAAAGATAAGCCATGCTTTAAAAAGTGACATTAGGGGTGCCTGGGTGGCTCAGTCGGTTAAGTGTCTGACTTCAGCTCAGGTCATGATCTCACGGTTTTTGGCTTTGAGCCCCACTTCGGGCTCTGTGCTGACAGCTAGATTCTGTCTCCCTCTTTCTCTGACCCTCCTCTGCTCATGCTCTGTCTCTCTCTCAAATATAAACATTTTATGGGGTGCCTGGGTGGCTCAGTCGGTTGGGCATCTGACTTCGGCTCAGGTCACGATCTCGCGGTCCGTGAGTTTGAGCCCCGCGTCGGGCTCTGGGCTGATGATCAGAGCCTGGAGCCTGCTTCCGATTCTGTGTCTCCCTCTCTCTCTGCCCCTCCCCCGTTCATGCTCTGTCTCTCTCTGTCTCAAAAATAAACGTTAAAAAAAAGTTTTAAAAATAAACATTTTTAAAAAATTTTTTAAAAACTGACATTAGAATTTTATACCTGTTTTTATTTTACACTCATTTTATAAAATCACATGAAAAGAATGAAATAAAAGTCATTCCAAACCACACCACACTGATATGCAAAGTTGGTGACTTTGACAAAACTGATTTGTTAGAGCCAGCTGGCAGCAACATCGTGTAATAGTTCAAAATATTCTTTCACTAATCAAGGTATGAAAATCTGAATCTGGCACACAAAAGGAGATAAGGGGTGCTAACGTGCAATGCATGAAAGTTGTGTGAGTGTTAGAAGGATCAAAATAAAGAATATTTTACTAGACAAGCTCATCGCATCTCTTAAAGTAGAGAAAATTGTATTCACACTTATAAAGAAAGAAATGTGAATCTAAATTACTAGATGTTAGAACACAATATGCCAGGAAAGAAATACTTCCAAATGGTTTAAAACCCATTCTCCTGTCCATGTTTTCATCACCTCTATATTCATTGTATATGTTTACTATTTAGAAACTTCTAATTTAGTATTTAACTCTGATGTATATTATATCTGTCATCCCCATGCTATTATTTCTTCAAATATGATAGAAGTGGACTACAATTTGCATGTAGATATTTGACTCTAGTTTAAAAATGAAATTCTTCCCTATCCATTATTATCTTTTTATATATTTCTGATTTTTCATGCTTCCTTGTAATGTATGAAAATCACTTTCATTTGACAGATATTCTAGTATTTTGAGATACAATGTTTTTCTGGAATAGGAGACAAACTTCAAGTACAACTTTAAAGACATTTTTGTGTTCTTTGAGTTTTTTGCCCCATTGGACCATTCCTTTAATTCTTTCCTGGCATAAAAATTGAAGCTGGGGGCGCCTGGGTGGCGCAGTCGGTTAAGCGTCCGACTTCAGCCAGGTCACGATCTCGCGGTCCGTGAGTTCGAGCCCCGCGTCAGGCTCTGGGCTGATGGCTCAGAGCCTGGAGCCTGTTTCCAATTCTGTGTCTCCCTCTCTCTCTGCCCCTCCCCCGTTCATGCTCTGTCTCTCTCTGTCCCAAAAATAAATAAACGTTGAAAAAAAAAAATAAAAATAAAAATTGAAGCTGAAAGCTAAGAAAATATAATGCATGTTTGAGAGACACACACCAGTCAGATTACCAGGAATGTAGAATATATAAACAAGGAGTGACAGATAATGTGAAAAGGGAAAGCGGAGGGGCATATTATGACAAATCTTAACTGTGAAACAAAGGAGCGTCATTTAATTCGGTAAGCAATAATCACTGAAAGTTTGTTGGGCGAGAATTGATATGATTATAGAAGCTGAATATGACACAAATGATTGAGAGTCAGGAAGAAGCAAGTTAGATGCACTTTTAGTAATTATGGGACAAAATGAAATGTGTGTGAATTAAGTTGATACAATTAACAATGTATACAATGAAAAAAAGAAAACAGAGTTTTTTTTGCACAGATTGGTAATGGTTCCAGTGACATTCATTTAAGACTTGAGATGTTTACTCTTTCTATGTAAGTAAAGGAGATTCTGTATTTTCATAAGTTCCCAGAAGATGATGATGATAATGGCTCAAGAACCACACTTTGATTAACATGGTTTTAAATTATACCATATGAGCATATAATTATGTATTTTTCACTTAGAAAATAAAATACAATTCAAAGAATTTTAACCAGATCTACTGATGATTTGTTTGCAGAGTAAAGGGGAATACTTTCAATAAAAAGAAATCTTTCTCTTGAGAAAGGAAATTTGTACTGGTCCTTAAAAACATGTTAATAGTTTTTTGTTTTTTTTTTTTAATTGAGAGGGCATTTATCTATCATCTATCTATCTATCTATCTATCTATCTATTATTATTATTATCTATCATTATTGTCTGCTTATCCCTGGTTTCTACTTCATTTCAAATCTAGGGCTTTTAAAAATTTTTTTTTCTTTACTGATAATTGAATGGAGGTTTGGAAAAAGAAATAAAACAATCAGTAAGTCAATCATCTGTTTTAAACTGGATGGAAGGTAATCATGGAAGTTAGAAACTAAACATTTCGCTGAAAAATGCTGAAAATTGTGTATAAGCTGTGAAATAAGGCAAACAAAATTGCTCATGAGAACAAAAGACAACATTCAAAGGTAGCAGTGAAAAAAAGTAGTCCCATAGGTATTTATTTGAATGAAAAGAGAAAGCAATTTGGTTCAGAACAAAATTTCAATGTTAAAACTTTAGAATTTTAAAGAGTTTAAACTACTTGAAGGTGATTACAAACATGGAAGTCATTATATTGAGAAACTAGTTCTAATAATCTGATCTGACACTTTAAAAACTACACTGTTTACCTAGCAGAACATTTTCTATTTGCATTTCTCATAAAATCAAGGTAGTATCTAACAAGATTTATCTTTTTGAGGAACTGATCAATCTAACTAGGGAAAGAAAAGTCACAAATATGAAACACAGACTCATTAAGAGTTATACCCAGAGTACACTCCAGAAGGTTAGTAAAAGTAAGTTTAGTCCTTCAAATTCCTCATATTTGAGGACCCAAAATCCTGTTTGTCAAACAAAGCTACTTCTTCTGTTTCAGATCTTTGTTCTTAAAAAATAAATGACTGGAGATTAAAATATAGAATGAGTTTGGACTAAGCCCTATTTTACTATTATGTTTACATTTTTATTATAAATACATGTTTATTATGAGTATCAAATTAAGCCTATTATTATTTTTTTTTCAACATTTATTTTTGGGACAGAGAGAGACAGAGCATGAACGGGGGAGGGGCAGAGAGAGAGGGAGACACAGAATCGGAAACTGGCTCCAGGCCCTGAGCCATGAGCCCAGAGCCCGACGCGGGGCTCGAACTCACGGACCGCGAGATCGTGACCTGGCTGAAGTCGGACGCTTAACCGACTGCGCCACCCAGGCGCCCCAAGCCTATTATTTTTGTTATCAAGTCTAATCAAATACTTTGAAGTCCAAGATGGAAACATGATTATTTCAAAAAGGGAGACATTTCAAAATAATGCACTTTAGAGTCCTATGACTCTTTGAAAGATAAATTAATGTATATAAATAATATTCCAATATCAGGGTTATATTAGTCTCAATGTCTTTATATAAAATAAGAATTTTCTATTTCTTAAATCTTGGAACAATATACTATAAAACTTCATGGCTTTATAAATATCCTTCCTAATCCATATCTTCAGGTTTTTAAAAGTTTATTGTTTCATAGCAAGTGGCCAATTTACCTTGAATTAAATTTCAAAATTTATATTTTTCCTAGAAAACTGTCTATTTAACTTAGGATTTTAAATTTGTTAGTGAAAATATTCTACTTTGGTTTTCCATTTAGATCATGTTAGCTTATAGTTATTGAGTACTTATATTAGTTTATTTACATGAGATAAGTATTAAGCATTTAAATGATGTAATATTCACACAAGTTTCAAGAGTTAGGTAATGTTGAAAATCCACTTTACACATGAAAAAGTTAACACATAAAGTGGCTAAGTTACATATCATACAGGTATTAAGAGACTGAGTTGAAAGTAAAATCCAGGTGAAAAGCACCAAAGCAAATCTTTCAGCTCTTGTTACCTGCTTTCATTCAACCAGCCTTATTGTTTTTATCCAAAATATTATTTAAGTGTGCCTTCAATTTAAAAAAAAAATATTTTGAACACACTTTTTAGAGTTTTTTTTTTCCTAATTCAATGATATTTTAAGCAGGTTTTTTTGGGGGGGTGTGTGTTTGTCTTACGTATTCTTTATTCATTATTGATTATTTTTAGTTTGGTTATAATCTGAGCTCAATTTAACTAATATTCCATTTTCTTTTTTTTTTTTAATTTTTTTTTCAACGTTTATTTATTTTTGGGACAGAGAGAGACAGAGCATGAACGGGGGAGGGGCAGAGAGAGAGGGAGACACAGAATCGGAAACAGGCTCCAGGCTCTGAGCCATCAGCCCAGAGCCTGACGCGGGGCTCGAACTCACGGACCGCGAGATCGTGACCTGGCTGAAGTCGGACGCTTAACCGACTGTGCCACCCAGGCGCCCCTTCCATTTTCTTTATTCATCTTACTTGGAGTTGAATGTGTGGATTATTTAATTTCCTTTTTCTTTGTGACAATACTTAAGCCTATTTCACAAATTTTAATTATATAATAGAGTATTATCAATTATAGTTATTATGTTATACATTAGACCTCAGAACTTATTCAACTTATAACTGAAATTTTGTGCTGCTGTACATTCCTCTATTTCCCCCAAATACCAGCCGTGGCAACTACTTTTCTACACTCTCTTCCACCATTCAATTTTTTCTAAGATTCACATACAGGTGATTCCAGACCATATTTGTCTTTCTTTGCCGTCTTATTTTACTTAGCATAATATCCTCCAAGTTTATCCATATTGTCGCAGCTGGCAGGGTTTCCATTTTGTTTTAGGATTGAATATTATTCTATTGTCAATACACATATCAGATTTTCTTTATCCATTAATCCGCTATTTCCATACCTTGCTATTCTGAATAATGCTGCAATGAACATAGACGTACAGATATCTCTTCAAGATAGTGATTTCATGACCTTTAGATATATGCTCAGAAGTAGGATTGCTGGATCAAGTTTAATTTCTTGCAAAATGCCATTCTGTTTTCCATAGTGGATGTACCAGTTTACATTCTCACCAACAATAGACCAGGGTTCCCTTTTCTCCACCTCTTTGCCAACATTTGTTATTTTTTTCTATTAATAGTCATCTTAACAGGTATGAGGTGATATCTCATTGTGGTTCTATGGTTTTATACCAATTCTATTTTTTTTTCTTTGTCTGTGAAAAATGGCATTTAAATTTTGGTAGAGATTGCACTGAATCTGTAGGTCACTTTGGATAGAATGGACATCTGAACAATGTTAATTCTTCAAACCCATGAACACAGAATACCTCCCCATTTATTGCACCTTCTTACTTTTTTTTGTCAATGTTTTATAATTTCAAGGCACAGAACTTTTAGTTCCTTGGTTAAATTTATTCCTTAGTTTTTTGTTTTTTGTTTTTTGTTTTTTTCTTCATGATGCTATTGTAAATGTGATTGTTTTCTTAATTTCTTTTTGGTTTTTTTTTAATCTTTTTTTTAAATTTTGGTATAGTTAATATACAGTGTTATATTAGTTTCAGGTATACATTTTAATGATTCAACACTTCCATACAACACTTTCTGCTCATCACAGCAAGTGCATTCCTTGCTGTGATGATATTACCAATCACTACTTTACCCATCATCCCACCCACCTCTCCTATGGTAACCATCAGTTTGTTTTCTATAATTAAGAGTCTTTTTCTTGCTTTCTCTCTCTGTCTCATTCTCTCTTTCTTCATTTTTCCTTTACTCATTATTTTGTTTGTTTCTTAAATTCCACATATTAATACAATCATATGGTATTTTTCTTTCTCTGACTTATTTCACTTAGCATTATACTCTCTTGCTCCATTCACATCATTGCAAATGGCAAGATTTCATTCTTTTTATGGCTGAATAGTATTCCACGGTGTGCATATACCACATCTTCTTTATCCATTTATGTATCAATGGACACTTGGCCTGCTTCCATGATTTGGCGTTTGTAAATAATGCTGCTATAAACATAGGGGTGTGTGTATCCCTTTCGATTAGTGTTTTTGTTTTTGTTTTTTTTTGTTTTTTTTTTTTTTTTTTTGGCAAATACCCAGTAGTGTGATTACTGGATTGTAGGGTAGTTTTATTTCTAACTTTGAGGAACCTCCATACTGTTTTCCCCAGTGGCTGTACCTCTTTCCATCCCCACCGACAGTGCAAGAGGTTCCTTTTTTTCCACATTCTCATCAACACTTGTTCTTAATTTATTTTTCTGATAGTTCCTTTTTGGTATATATAAACACAACTGATTTACATATGTTGGTTTTCTGTCCTGAAACTACACTGAACTCATATATTAATTTTAACAGTTTTTTAATGGAGTGTTTAGGATTTTCTTAATATAATATCATGTTATCTGCAAACAGATGCTTTTATTTCTTCTTCTCTAATTGGTTGACTTGTATTTCTTTTTCTTGCCCTATTGCTCCTGTTATGATTTCCAGTACTACGTCAACTAGGACAGGTGAGAGCGGGTACCCTTGTTTTTTTCTTGATCTGAGAGGAAAAGCTTTGAGTTTTTCAACACTGTGGATGATGTTAGCTTTGGACTTGTCATAGATGGACTTCATTATGTTGAGATATGCTTCTCTATACCCAGTTTTTGAGAGTTTTTATCATGACAAGATGTTGAATTTTGTCAAATGCTTTTCCTGAATCTATTGAGATGACCATATGATTTTAAAACCTGAGGCATAAAGCAGGCTTTAAGTCATAATTTTTCTTTTGGAAGATTTATCTTATCACAACTCAACCCCAGCCTAATATATAAGAATATAGTCATAAGAATATTTATTACACCATTATTTTGGAGTTTTTAGAAAGACATAAATATTAATATACATTAGTTAGAGAATAAATAAGTTAATTGACATTCATTTGTAATACAAAAGTCTACACATCTACTTCAAAAATGAATAATCTCTATATTAATCAACTTGAAAGAATACCCATGATATTTTATCAAATGAGAAAAGCAAGTTGTAAAGTTGGTATTGAATTTGAGCTCTGGAAAATTTATTTAATATAAGCCAACCACTTTACCTCTAATAAACTAACCCACTATTACACAATCAGATTTCTCTACCCTTCAAGATATTATAATCCAAAATCTGAAAATTAGATTTTCTACCTCTATCAATATTGTACAAACTGGCTCCGATAGGTATTGCTGTAGAAGTTAAACCATTTTCTTCCAAAGCTTAAGAAATAGAAGAACATGACCACCCTAGAAGGTAAGTCTACTAGGCAAAGATTAGTTTTCTGTCTGATCAACAATTATATGAAATACAACTGGTACAAACTTTAGCCATTGAGTATTGCATTATTTATGTAGGTAGTGCCCCCATAGAGCAGGTAAATGACTTTCATATAAGCATAAAAGCATCGTCTCATAGAAAATCTGTTATTAAAATGTTCGTCATAGAAAATATCTAGAATATATTTAAGGAAGGCATGTTTCTTTCCCATGTACTTCCTACCCCTCCAGAAGTGGCTTTCTTATCAGTTCTACCTACTAAAATTCCACATATCCTTTATTGCCCAACTTCCTGATTAGCAGCTCTTAAGCCTTCCTCAGTCATGATGGCACCAAGTTTCTTCTGCTCTATCTGAAGAGAGGAAACTTTTCCTTTGCCTCTCTATCTCATTTTAAACTGAGTATCTGCTTATATGTCACATGCTTTTAGCTGATAGAGATATAAGCCTTGGCTTTGTGGATGGCTATGTAATACAGTTCAAAGAACATATGCCTTAGACCAAGGCACATATGGAATCAAATTCTGTTTCCATATTTTCAAACCAACTGGAATTTTAAGTAAGTCAAGTACTTTCTCTGAGATTAATTTTTCTTGGCTATGATTGAAATAATAATAAATATGTCATATGTTTAACATTAAATGAGAACATGAAATATAATAAAATGGTGTTCATCCTGCTCCTGCACTTCCCTACTAGACTTAGTTCACTGAAGTTAGGGACATATTTTACTCATATTCATATCTACTATACTGTTTATAATAAAACTATTTAAAAACTTTTAAATAAATATTTAAGAATAAACTCAATAGTTTATATTGGATTACATAAAGCATTACTTTCTCGATTTACAAAATGATACTCTGCAAGGTAGCAATATTGATATTATCCAGAGAAATGAATTAAATAGAATATATAAAAATTCTAAAAGCATTTTGTAATATTTTTGTAATAGCTATTTGTCATCAGTATGCCTGATGAAGTTTATTTGATATTAATCTTTTCAATTTTTTCTGTTCAGTGATTTTACTCAGTTTGGTACTGCATGCTATCTTAAATATTAAATGGTGAGAACCACAATCAAAGTTTTACAAAGGTTTATGTGTAACCTCTAGAACAGTGTGGATTCTGATGTACAACTTAACTTGATAGCCACAGCATGTAACATGTTTAAAGATCATAATGAAGCCTTGATATCTGAAATGATTAAGCTCACTTCCATGACTCTATTGTATTTGTTTATATTTGATCTAGAATGAAAATTATTTAGTGTCATTTTTGATGTGCCACTTTCCCTATTAAAATTTTATCTAATTTGCTTTATTCAAGTGTTATAAGATAATGATTTAGTGAATATCTCTTGTACCATTAAAAATATCAAATACAGATACAGATAATTTCAGTTACAAATTGCTGTGGTTTTTTTTTCAATGAGCATAATCAACAATTGCACAAAAATGTCCTGAGGCTACTTTCACTGTTAAAAATGAAATGGAGCTTCAAAATATTTTCATAGTTGATTATTATTTTTATAAGAAAACAACAGCCAGAGCCTATGTCCATTTTCATTAGTGGGGCAGTTCAGTTGAAAGTAGCTTGATATATCTGGTCACTCAGTTCATCACTCTGGTGTGGTATCTTTTACACCAACTAGCTTAATTACCTGTAGTCTGAATCCACAGTCCTCAATCTCCTTCCACATCTCTCTCTCTTTATTAACTTTTGCACTATGCAACTAGAAGGTTTTCAATTTTTCCTAAGGCCTGGTTATCTCACACTATTCTCAGCCTATATATAAATCCTTGCTTTTAAAAAATTATCTCATATAAAGACATTTTATTTTTGTGGTGGATATCTGAAATAATGTATATCAGAGAGAAAATGGTAAACTATAGCGAGGGAAGAAGCAATATATATATATTTTTAATTAGGGATGATATTTAAGAATGACTTTAAGTGATGGAAAAAAGATGTTTTAATTCCCCCTCTCATATATCCAATGTCATTCTATTCTACTCCCTGTAAAGACCAGAGTGAATGGGAATTCACCTACTGCTTATTCTAGCCTCCACACAAGAGAAGTCACATATCTAACAATTCACAAGGATATCTTACTGGTCTTTGAGGTTAAGATAGCATAAGCTGCTAACTCTGTAATTTTTATTTTAACACCTTTTTGACTTGACTGAGCCTGGGCTGATGGAACTCATTTTCCTGTTTCTATGTAATAAGCAACCTCATTGGGAGCTATTCTGAAAGCTATTCTGCAAGATTTCTGAAATCTACTGATTCTAGCTCTCTGTCTTCAAATAGGTAGATATGTGAGGTTGACACTAAGTTGTAAATCAAAATATCATCAACTCCACGTGAGAAAATAAGCACTTACACACCAATACTATCCATTTATTAGCAGATATTCATATTTGAAATGCTAACAGGTCATTTCTTGCCTATCTATCAAAAAATATCAAATACTGTATTCTGAAAATGATTACCAAGTTTATGAAATACATCAATAGCTTTACTCCCATGAGATGAACTTTAGCAATATCTTCTTTAAAGAAGACACTAGGGGCGCCTGGGTGGCTCAGTCGGTTAAGCGGCCGACTTCGGCTCAGGTCATGATCTCACGGTCAGTGAGTTCAAGCCCCGCGTCGGGCTCTGTGCTTATAGCTCGGAGCCTGGAGCCTGTTTCAGATTCTGTGTCTCCCTCTCGCTGACCCTCTCCTGTTCATGCTCTGTCTCTCTCTGTTTCAAAAATAAATAAGACGCTAAAAAAATTTTTTTAAAGAAGACACTAAACCTCAAACCCAAAATTATGTTGCACATGTGTAAAAAATATACAAAGATTTTGATTCAGAATAAGCTCACTATAAATAAATACTCAAAAAAGTGTGATATTGTTATACAAAATAACTTGTAGAATGAGTAAAAATACTTTTGTACCACTGTCTTGTGTTCTGGTCATGATATGCTTAAAATTCGGGTTTATAAATAGTCATTAATTCATGCTTGCATTGAATAAGTCAATTAATTTTTATTATGACCTATGACCTATGAGGCGTCAAAGAATAGATGTGAACAAGAGAGAACCGCAGACACCTAGCAAGAAAATAGGTAAAAAATTAATTGAACATACTGATAATGATTACAAAGTAATCAAATGAAATAATTTTAGAATCTGATAGATACAAACCTAGAATTTCAACGTAGTGTATACTGAGAAGGTAACAATCAGCCAAATGAGACTGAGCATAAGCCAGTTTGGGGAAAACAAGGGAGAGCATTTCAGGCTCTGAATGAAAATCTGGAGTTGGTAAAAAAAACTTAGTAGGTTAGAGAAACTAAACAGAGGGTAGGCATTGAGTCTACAATGCAATGAGTATGCATAAGTGAGAATAATGTTGTGCCTTTTTCTTCTGGCAAGAATAATATTGAATATTTCCTGAGAAATGATTATATGTCAGCTACTATTCTAAATCAATTCATTTATGCCTCACAACAATCTTTTGAGAAAGGAACTGTTCCTATCTGTATTTGACAAGGAGGGCATGAGTTGGAGGGACAAGAGTTAAGTAAGTTCTTCAAAATCACATTGCCAGTAAGTCAGGATTCTAAACTAAACAGGCTTATAGAGGGCCTTCTTTCTTAACCACTATGATATGTTTCTTGCAACCAGTTCATTGCATACGTTTTCTTAATGGAATAATATGCTATGCTTCAAAGATAATAAATAGTGGATTACACAATGACACAAGGATGATGCGGGTTGTGACTTTTATCTTTAATGTTTATAATAGCTAATATGCAAAAAAAATGGTTTAGAGGGCAAGAATATAAATAGATTAAAAAAAAAACGTTATATTCATTCAGACCTAGAGATGATGGTGGCTTGAACTAGATGGGGGTCCATGGCCATGTAGACAAGAGAAAGGATAGACCTGCCATATTTATTTTGCAACTAGAAATGGCAGAACTTCTCATTGTGAGAGACAGTGGGTAATCAAGAATACTACTGATGATCATGGTTAGAGCAATTGTATGAATGATTTCCATTGAATGAAATAACAAAGACTAGAAGCATTGCAGGCTAGTAGAGGTGAAATTCCTATAAGGAATTCAAGTTAACAGTGGCTCATGAAAATTATATTCACAAGTGAAGGGCCGGTAGTTGAGGGCAAAAGGCATAGCTGAAATAAATTCAGGAGGCTTAAGTTGGAAAAGAAAGCCTGAAGGAGATCTATGAAAGGGTTTCATATAAAAGAATTATTCTTCCATATCAGCACCATTCAATATGCCAGCACCAGCTGCATGTGACTATTATACACTTGAAAGTAGCCTAGTATGACAAAGGAAGAGAATTTTAAATTTCATTTCAATTTGATTCATTTAAATAATTTAAATAGCAACACGTGGCTAAGGGATATTGCATGAACAGTACAGACATATATGATCAAAAAAGTATAAATTTAGATGTTGGCTGAGCCTGAGGTTGGCTGTTCCCATTTCTAGGGAACAGGGGTGGAATTTCTGAAAAGGTAACAAACAATCTTCCTAGATGAATTTTAAGATTTCTTTACATGCTGAAATTTGTGTACTATGAAGACATTCTCTAACTCTTGAAGATGATACAGCCTCTTGTTTGAACTGCTAACACTTTTATAATCTGTTCATTTATCTTCCCACAGTCATCAATCCAATCACAATAAAATTCTTAAGCATAAGAATTTAATGGTTGGGTAATTGTTGATTACTATATATCATTGTTATAGGTAAGAGATTAAAATGATTGTGAAAAGGAGTGGGGAGGTAGCTTTGGTATCTACTATAAAGTCCATTAACACATTGCCTTTCATCCTATTTTAGTGCACTTTATGCACTAGAAAAGAGCACTGCAAAGTCCATCCAAATACATGACTGTTCTGCATGACTATCGCAAACACCCTAAGCAAATTACAAGTACACAAATTTGTTATTAAATTTTTAAATTTTTATTTATTTTTGAGAGAGGCAGAGACAGAGTGGGGGGGCGGCAGAGAGAGAGAGAGGGAGACACAGAATCCAAAACAGGCTCCAGGCTCTGAGCTGTCAGCGCAGAGCCCGATGGGGGGTCTCCAACTCAATGAACAGCTAGATCATGACCTGAGCTGAAGTCAGATGCTTAACCAACTGAGACTCCCAGGCGCCCCACAGGTACACAACTTTGAATTATTCATTTTGCTTAGCCAAAATTTAAAACGTAATCTTCAAGGTAGGTCCATACATTATTATTTCAAATGTTTATTTAAATTTATTGTTTGTTTAAATTTATTATTTATTGCCCATTTATTATCTTCCATTTGTGCACATTTATTTAAATGTATTATATTTGTCTTTTTAAACTAAAAAGATGTATACAAATGTAATTGTCTGAATTTCAGCATATTTGATAGTGAGTTAGTTTTTACATTCAAGCTAATTCTTTGCACCACACTGAATCTGTAGTGCAGAAAAGTGTTACCCACATAAAAGAGAAAATGTTTTACCATAGGCTCATCTTCCTAGATGTGATCAGACTCTCAGTAGCAGAACTGATAAATGGTTCAGAGACAACACAGATGGAAACAAAGACACATTGATTTGTCACCATGTATTTCCCTTGTGGACTACAGCTAAAGTAACTATCACATAAAAATCCCTGCACTAGGGTCATTTCTAACATATATACCTGAATAACATTATCAATCTACTCTGAAAACCATTACTTCTTTTCACACATCCCCTGATGTTAATAGCATCTTTCATTACCCAGAATATATTGATACCATATAAATGTCTGGCCATAGATCCATAACCTTTTAGGCTCCCTTATCATGATATGTTCTTATCCCTTTAGAACTTCAAGTACTCACATGAATTGTAGGTAAATAATCTATCAGTTTGCTTGTTACAACATCTAGTCCTAAGATATATTCAACTAGGGCTCTTTGAGACCAATTTATAATTCACCAGCTATGTAAAATACATGAAATGACTCTATGTAATTATGACATCAAATAAATATTTTTCACTCTTGGAAATAATGGAGTTATGATATTGAAAGAGTCAGTCAAGTGATTGGGCTCCAAAGGATTAAATATAACAATATTTCCCAGCAAAGAGAAACTCTCTGAAAATATAGCCATGTAAGGCTATGAAGCTTAGTGCAAGTAGAATAACTCCAATGAGATACTATAGGTCGAGTCAAATGACAAGGTTATTTTGACTTCACTGTCAGACTTTTTTCCATAATTCATTTTTCCATTATATGTTGTTATTACCCAGGTATTACACAGTGATCTGAACACATGACTAATCATTTTGTCATAAGAGAAATGAGTAAGCCCATTTATCTCAAAAGAGAAAAAAAGGCAAAAACACACAATTTAGTGTGAAGTTCTTAGTTTCATGATGAAAATAACAACATGCTCAAAAGATTATCAGCTAGCCATAAATATGGGCATTCTTTTCAATTTTCATTTAATAATGTTACAAACTTTTGTGTGTACATTTTTGGATCTATTATTCTTTTTAAACTAAAAGAAAAAATATAGATTTTAATATTAAATAACATATTTATAACACTACTAGATTAATGATGAATTGATCAAAAATAGCACAAGCAAGTATAAGGTTGTAAACATTAGTCATTCACTTTGAAAATTCAATATATTTAGTTTTTTTAGGGCTTTCAGGGGTTATATTGTCTTCCAAGGAAATAAAAAAATAATTTGTTTCTAAATTATAATGCAAGGGAGAGCCCTGCTGGTGGATTTTTATAGATGCACCAAATGGACTCATAATTGAAGCAAACTATCTTAGGAAAAACAACAGTGAAATGTATAATACACTTGATTGTTTTTTGGCTCCATTATCCTCCAAATTCTAGAATTGAATCTCATTAGGTTTTAACTCAATGTGCACCTTACTTTTGAAGCTATATAGTACATTTCTTTCAGCTTGCTTCACTTTCTATGGGAATTTTATGCAGTTAAGAAAATGGAATACAGTCTATTTTCAAGTATGACAAAGCAATTCTACCGAAATACTGAATTTATTAATATCTATATTACTCACTAAATGCAGTTAAAACGTCTTGACTTCTTGATGTGCTCTGTTTACTTCCTGTACTTAAAAGCTCCTTATAACTACCTGTAGAGAACATTTTAAAAAGAAAAAATGTTGCACCAGACAGAGAGAAAAGTAGCTCATTTCCTATGCAAAATAACATTCATGTAAGCGTTGGGTAAGGGAGAGCAACAGGAAACCAGATGGAGTGCAATAAATCTTCTATTAGTTCTTCAATGTGGATTACTTTACTTGTTGTTTATCTGCTTTGAATGAATGTGAAAAAACAGAAAAATATATACATATTTAAATATAAATGTAAGGGGCGCCTGGGTGGCTCAGTCAGTTAAGTGTCCAACTTCCGCTCAGGTCATGATCTCGCGGTCCGTGAGTTCGAGCCCCGCATCGGGCTCTGTGCTGACAGCTCAGAGCCTGGAGCCTGCTTCACATTCTGTGTCTCCCTCTCTTTCTGCCCCTTCCCTGCTCATGCTCTGTCTCTCTCTGTCTCAAAAATAAATAAACATTAAAAAAAATTTTTTTTAATATAAATGGAAAAGTGTTTAGAGTCAGGATTTTAATCTTATCTACCCATATTACATTGCACACCTCGCTGGGCTTGGTATTTGAGTGAATATTTGAGAGTTAACTATATATTTAGGAAAATTGTGGTAGAAAGATTTCATATTGGAAAATATAAAGCTGAATAATGTATTAAAGCTTGAGGCATTGTCTTGAGAAATGGAAAATTGAAAGCTAGCAAATATGTTAATACAAAGTCAAAAAAAGGGAATGAGTTTTTCATCATTAATCAAAATTTTAGAGTTACTGGTATGGTAACAGAGTAAGCAGAATTTCACCATAAAGGAACTGGTGAGCTACAGTATTAATTTTTTCTATTGCTTAAAGATGTTGGCCTAAGGAAGTTTTGAAACAAGGTGCTTGGAGGAAAACAGCTTTTTGTCAAAGGGAGGGATTAGGAGATCACAAGTGAAAACTGAGAAGGATTTTTATGTATACTTAATATCTATTAAAATAATTTTATTATATAATATAATGTGATAATAAATTATTATATAATTAAATATATAGGATAAATTAAAAGAATGTATCATACATTTATAGTTATGAATAAGACAATATAATAATCACATTTTTGTCAAGGTCCATGATGCTGTGTGTGCAATAAGGAGGCTGTACTATATGCAAAAGAATGGTTTCATATGAGTGTAGTGGCCTTGCTGGTTCCAGAAGTTGATTTACTTTAGCGTTCTGAGCAAAGACACAGCCTGGACTGAGACACTAGAGCTTCAAAGTCTCCGATGGCCGCGAGGGAGAGGGGAGTTGGAGAGAATTTAGTAATTCAAAAACAGAGCTGAGCTCCTGAGTACTCTTTAGAGGAGATTATGTCTCTCTATAGGCAGTGCCTGTCATTTCAGCCTTCCAGTTGCATACTTAATACCCAAAATTGGCTTTTAATTCCTCAGACTTGAGTCCTTTGTCTCTTCCAATGATAAGGTGGGTGGAAGAAGGAGAGACAAGGGGAGGTTAAAGAAAATTAAAGGAGAAGAAAGAGGAAAAGCAGAGTAAGAGAAAGAGGAGGAGAAGGAGGAGGGAGGAGGAAGGGGGCAAGAGAGAAGAATGGTAAGGAGGTGGTGGAAAGAGGAGGAAGAGGAGGGGAACAAGAAGGGGACAGAGAAAATAACTATCAAGCTGTTAAGGGCAGCCATGAATGGTCAGTTCATGCTGTGCCAGTTTACCTTATTACATAGTTTTGTCTCCTTGTTGTTGCTGTGTGTGTGTGTCCGTGCATGTGTGTGTGAACACATGTGCATGGGTAGTAAACACTGTGTTAGAAAGAAGGGACTATATTTATGGAAAATTAATCAGATCATCCCTTCACACCATCTGTAGCCACGCCTGAGCTTGAACCAGTATCACACTAGATACAAACATCTGAGAAATGAGATAAATTGTAACATTTTTGCAATAAAATGCCCCGTGGGATGTTGGCATTACCTTTAAAAAACTCTGAAACAATTTTTCAGTTCTCCAGCCATATGCTTCTTTTATTCATATATATTATATATTATATACTTCTTATATTTTATAACTATAGTGAATTTTTATTTAAGTATGAGTTTTTAGTTCAAGTGTTATATATAGCAATCATAATAGTAGACATATCAGTGAAAGTTTGCAAGAGAATCTGTTAAGAGGATCTGTTTTTATAATTATAAGAACCATTTATTGTTAAAAATATGATTGCCATGTGGAAAATTAGAAAAGAATGTTAACATTTTTATGCATTAGACATTTCATTAAGTTATTTATTATTACAGTAGTATTATTTTTGATTACACCAAAATACATTGTGACTCTCTCCACATAGGATTTATGTGAAATATATTTACTTCTAGACAACTGTCTTAGTCCATTCAGGCTGTTATAACAAAATACCACAGATTAAGTGGCTTGTAAACAACAGAAATTTATTCCTCACTGTTCTGGGGGCTGGAAGTCTAAGATCAAGGCACCAGATGGTTCTGTCTGTTGAGGGTCCTCTTCCTGGTTCATTCCAAGTGTCTTCTTGCTGTGTCCTCACATGGTCTAAAGGAGTAGGGATCTCTGTGGGATCTCTTTCATAAGATGCACCTGGGTAGCTCAGTCAGTTAAGCATCCCACTTCAGCTCAGGTCATGACCTCAGGGTTTGTGGGTTTGAGCTCCACGTCGGGCTCTGTACTGACAGCTCAGAGACTAAAACCTGCTTTGGATTCTGTGTCTCCCTCTCTCTTTGCCCCTGCCACACTTGTGCTCTGTCTCTCTCTCAAAAATAAATAAACATTAAAAAGTTTTTTTTAAAAAATACAGAATACAAATCCCATTCATGAGGCCTTACTCTCATGACTTAGGCACATCCCAAATGCTCTACCTTCTAATCTTTGAGGGTACAGAATTTTATCATATGAATTTTGGAGGAACAAAAATATTCAGAACATAGCAATCAAAGGGCATAATAGAAGCACTGGAACTCATTGTAAGTATTGAAGATTATATGTTAATTTCTACCTTCTCCTCTGCTTTAACTATCAGTGACTGAAAGAGAAGATCAACAACTTCTAATTACATTTCAGAAATGAAATTAAGATGACTCAGAATATAGCTTCTTTGCAAACTTAAGTAATGCTTTCCTTGTTCTTATAAAATGATTTCTTTTTCTTTTATAAAATAGCTAAGATATGAATTTATCAGGGCAGAACTTCCCCAAACTGACATGTATTTTATCTAGTTAACACTGATTTTATTGAGAACATTAAATGTCAAATCATAACACAGGGACTTGGCTTTCAGCAAAAAAACCTAGACATTCTTAAAGATAAAAAGGCTATTTAAATGAATTTTCCTGAATATTTATCCTTTTTTTTAAAGGACAACATTTCTACCACACTTATTTTCATATTCTGTCCTTATCAAACATTCTTTTGAATGTCTGAATGGAATAAGTTTAATTTTTGAAAAGTAGTATATCAAAATTAGCCATAACTAAATGAATTAATGAATTAGACATTGCTAAATGTCTAATCTGCCCCTGAAAATATATCTGAGAAATATTGATTTTGGTATTCTGAAAGAATCTATATCTATTATTACTTCATATTATAGTGATAAAATATTAAAATGGGACTTTCACTAATATATTAAAGTGCAATGGAAATCTTATTCCAAAATGAGGTGGTAAACTATACTGAAAATTTCTAAATTATCAAGTTGGCAACCGATTACTAATTGCTGTGATGACACACAGGTCAAACCTAGAAAAAGTTTCTGACTCCAAGCTGGGAAATTAAAAGGTGAAGGGTGAGTTGGTTAGCTGTTGAAAAAAAAGTGGCCTTGTAGAGCAGAGGATGCATCCTGTGGCCATCCACAAGAGAGGGACAATGTGTCTTCTTGTTGATACTGATCTTAAGAAATGAAGAGACCTAACCTGAGAGACAATCAGGAACTCACAGGACTCTTAGTGATTGAAAACCATTAAACAATCAGCCAGAAGAGAGTTGCGTTGGCCTGCATGTAAGGGCTTACAAGTGTAAGTGAGGGATTCTTAGTGACACAGGAGCCAAACTCTGAAGAAGCTGTGATACAACTCAAAAGAAAAAAGAAAAGTGCATAGAACCATGCTAGTTTCCAATGATACAACTACGCTGCCCTCTTCAACTATGATCCTCCTTGCCTTTGCCCATTTCAAATCAACTCACCCTGTTCTGAGGAGAGGTAAGAACACATATGTATGCTCTCTTAGTGCAGACTTCTGGTCAATAATAGGCCAGGACATGGAGACAGGGAATAGCTTGAATTTGGAAGGTAAATCTTACTTATTAGATGAGTTGGATGTTCTTAATACTCACCTGAAATATCTTATACTGCCTGAGTGTGACCAAAAATGTCATCCCATGGCAGGAAGAATATCTCTTGTCTTGAATAAACTTAAAAGCATAGTGGGAGATAAAATAAAGTTGTTTTATAAGTAAGTCCCATTAGTAGTATTCTTTCAATGTGTGAGATACAATATTAATGAATGTATAAAATATTACTTCTGTAATCAGTATTATTTAGAATATCAATATCCATTCACATTTCATATGTAGTGTTTATATAGAAATGAGATTAGGGCTTTTTTTCTAATTTTCTAAATTTGATTTATATAGGTGATTTGAAAACTTCTCTCTTCAGACAATCAAGTTTTCTTTTCTACCCATTTACCATTTTGACAGCAAAATTAAGAAATTCAGATGACAACTTGTCTGAGGTAGATTTGTTTACTCAATGCATTTGATGAAACATCTACTATGAACAGAAGGTTTATTTGCACTAAGATCCAAGAATATCCAAGGCATATTTTTTGTTTTAAAGTAGTTAATTTATTAGGTTTGGTAATGACAAAGAAAATTGATGGCAGAGTTGTGTGGCAAATGTTAATCATTTCTATCAGGTTTTAATGTAATGAGAAAGCCATTAAACACCTATTGTGTGTGGGCTTTCCCTGAGATAAAAAACTAATAAGGCATGAATCCTTCACCAAGTAATTGTGATCTAGGGAATTGGAAAAAAGACTTGTAACTAAACATTTATAAAAACTGGGCCTCGTACACTTGCTATTTTTTACTATATTCTTCCCTTTGAAATACTCTGTTCCCTTCCTATCATAACCTCTCCATATACTAATTTTCTTCATAGTTTTCTAGCTTCTCCATTCTGATAATCATCATGGACTCTTTCACTTTTATTTGCCCCTTATTGGACAGAATACCTCTTCCACCAATCTGCCCTTCCTAGCCTATATAATCTATTACCCCTCCATGGAATAGTTAAGACTGCTTAAAATTGCCTTAAATATTTACATGAAGTTACAAAAACATGAAGTAAAGTAGTTAAGGCTATTTTAACTCTTGGTTTAAGAATGCCAGCAACAACAAATTATACATTCAGACCAGGACATCAATAAATTAAATCACACACACACACACACAGAAATTAAAAGCTTCACACTTGAACATGCACCTGATCTGGCAAAATGGAGGTCATCCAATATTCCTTACCAAAGTGACCTGGCTCTGTACTAGTCTTGCTTTAAATGTGACATCACTGGATGACTACAGTCTATATACTCAGTTAAAAACATTCAGGGTGGGGCGCCTGGGTGGCGCAGTCGGTTGGGCGTCCGACTTCAGCCAGGTCACGATCTCGCGGTCCGTGAGTTCGAGCCCCGTGTCGGGCTCTGGGCTGATGGCTCAGAGCCTGGAGCCTGTTTCCGATTCTGTGTCTCCCTCTCTCTCTGCCCCTCCCCCATTCATGCTCTGTCTCTCTCTGTCCCAAAAATAAATAAACATTGAAAAAAAAAATTAAAAAAAAAAACAAAAACAAAAACAAAAAACATTCAGGGAAACCTCAGATGTGCATAGTTAACTTCCTACCAAGTAGCTACGAAGTAACTTAAAAATTAATGGAAAGGGATACCTGGGTGGATCAGTTGGTTAAGCACCTGACTCTTGATTTTGGCTCAGGTCATGATCCCAGGGTCATGGGATCAAGCCCCTCATCAAGCCTTGCATGGAACTCCATGCTGGATGTGGAGCCTGCTTGGATTCTCTCTCTCCTTCTCCCTCTGCCACCCACCTCACTCTTGTTCTCTCTCTCTCTCTCTAAAAAACAAAATAAATAAATAAAAAGAATGGACCATTAAACCCAACTTTTCCAAAAGAGAATTAACCCTCTCCTCCCACTCCGAACTGGAACTCCTCTTGTGTTATCTTCAAATTGCAAATTCTATCACAGCATGAGACACAGTCATCCAACTTACCATTTAAGCCTGATGCCTGTGGCATTCTATACTTCTTATAGTTACTCCAGTTCATTCATGCACAGCATCCCATAATCTTTCTTAATACAACCATCAATGTATAATGCTCTAATCACTTCTTCCTAATATCCCTTTGGTAACCACACTGCTCCTAAAATGGCCTGACTTCACTTCATGTCCCATATTACCAGACTGAAACACTTAAATACAAAGATTACCGTGTTGCTCATCTGTTTAAAGCATCTAGATCAAATACATTATCTTAGTCACAGAGCCTTTTATTTATAATCTGCTCCTACCTTCTGCGCTAGCCCCATATCCTAGGCCTTCCCATTTATAAGACATATCACCCTCCTACCTCCAAAAAAGGAATTTCACCATTCTTAGTGTTCTTCAAATATTTCCACCAAATATTACATTGCGCTCTTTGGAATACCCATCTCCTTTCCTTAGTAGCTAACCCCTTGTATCTCTTAAAGTCAAATTCATTTGGACAGTAAACACAGTTTGTAATTGACCAGCTTTGTGTTCTAGACCATATGTTTAATTCTCTGAGATTCAGTTATCGGTTGTGTAAAGTAAGGATAATTACAATATTCTCAAAGAGCAGAGGACAGGACTTTTTTCCCATAAAGGAACATACAGTAAAATGTTAGGCTTTGCAAACCTATAGTCTCTGTCACAACAACACACCTCAGCTATTGTAACATGAAAGAGGTCATAAACAATATGTAGTGAATAGGTCTGGCTGTGTTCCGGTAAATATTTACAAAACAACTGAGGGCCAGGTTTGGTCTGAGGGCTTTAGTTTGCCAACTTCTCCCATTAAGTAATAGCACTTAGTATTATTTTGTGATATTCCTGCTCATATATGTCAAATACAAATCCATAAGTCAAACATCTTATGTGAGAGTCATGTGGGAAATGAATTCAGAAAAATATGCTGTTATCAATTTTCCAAAACATAAAGTATTTTCAAATATTATGGTTTAAAGTTATTCTTTCATATTTCAAGATGTAGAATAAATTTGGAACATACACATACAATAGTGAAATGAACAAAAATGAAACATGTCTGCCCTTTTTTAAAGGAAATCTTCTGCCCTGTGTCTATCTAAGAATACTTAAACAAGGGTCAAATATTTTAAATGCATTTTTTAATTTTTTTTCAATGTTTATTTATTTTTGGGACAGAGAGAGACAGAGCATAAACGGGGGAGGGGCAGAGAGAGAGGGAGACACAGAATCGGAAACAGGCTCCAGGCTCTGAGCCATCAGCCCAGAGTCTGACGCGGGGCTCGAACTCACGGACTGCGAGATCGTGACCTGGCTGAAGTCGGACGCTTAACCGACTGCGCCACCCAGGCGCCCCTAAATGCATTTTTTAAAGTAATTTGTTTGACAAAATAAAGTAAACCTGGATCGTATTTACATTTTATGTTGATATTTTGAAGTATTTATTTCAATGAGTTTTTAAAAAACTGGCTTTGTATTATATTTGACCTTTCCCTTACAAGTTGCCTCTATTTTTACATAGAAGAAGCTTTAGATTGATTTTTCTTTTATTATGGAAAAAAAATACATGTAATTGACTTGGGACTCATGTAGGAGTTGAGTTTCCATAGTTAAGTTTGAGAGCTCAACCCATATATTGCTTCTAATCTACTTAAAATATATTAAATTTAACCTATACTTCACAATTGCATACTCTCTTGGTAATTACTCTTTTTTTTTTTTTTTTTTTGCAAATGTAGAGTAATCATTTTATTATTCTGAAAAATCCAAAGGAGTAATGGGCATTGAAAATAAATACTTTGTACATTTAGTGAAGGGAAAAAGTAACTAAAATATATGAAGCATCTTTGAGTGTGGAGACTCTATTATAATTATAAAATACTAAAAGGCAAAGAAGAGGAGAATAAAAACACAGGTACAAACTAGGTGACATTAAGTGCTAAAGAACTTTTTCCTTACTTTTCCTGAATTGATGATCAAGGACCACAGCTAAAACCATAGGGCATATGTCCCACAATCAAGTTCAGAGACCCACCATATGTTGAGGGCAACCAGCACCCTATAAGTGCAGAGGAGTGCCATTTTAACAGAACCTGAAAAACAAAGCGTCTCCACCTTTCCACTGTGAGAAGAGCTCAGCCTTTTTGGAGGGGCAGGTGTGTTTTTGGATAGATAAAGCCAACCTTTCCACTCATCTTTCCTAAAAATAGAGAAAGAATGTAACAGACTCCTTTCCTTAATCCAGGGAGAAAACCTTAAGAGAATAACTCAAAACTGTCAGATGGCTATAAAGAAAGAGGCTTGCTTACCCGGCCACAACTATAGAAAACACTGGGGGAAGACAGCTTGGAGGAGTGGGCAGGCAAAGAGGAACAAGGACCAACTTCTTGTTGAACTATTATTTGTATTGTGTGGAAAAGAACCTGCTAATACCTCCAGAACCCAGGATGGAAACATTGAAAACTGGGCTTGCCAGAGATGCAGCGCGAGACAAAGAATTTCATCAGTCAGAAGGAAATCAACGTGAGGTCAGGAGCCTGAGGATCACCAGAAGGTATTTCCAAATTTTCCAAAGGGCCACCAATGTCTAGAGAAGCTGCTTGAAACTATATCTTCAACAGTAAACTTGCTTTGGTAAACATGATTCAGACTGCATTGATATTGACATGATTAAAATCCAAGATTCAAATAAATAAGTAAATAAAATTATAAAACAAAAAATGATGCAGAATAGTTGAAAATTAAACTTAAAATTAGAAAACTTGAATAACTCAATACTATGAATAATTATTCAAACATATCCACATAAACTTACATCTCAGTATTTTTGTTTCCATACCCCCAAAATGAGTATGTGAATGGTTAAACAGAAAAGTTATACAGAAATCAGAACCAGTATGAATCATTCAATAAATCATCAAATAAATTTAGTAGGAAAAATTCAGTCAACCATATTGCTTCTCTGAACTAATAAGTTTCAAAGGTAGAAAGTCAATCTAGAAATCCCTAACAATACACAGTCAATCATTGGGGATTAATGGAATCACTTATGAAAATAAGAGAAATACACCTGACAATTGTATGTGCAAATGAAGTAATGTATTTTCGTGAAAAGCATGTCAAATTAGTAGGCAAGGAGATCCACATGGACTCAATATGTGAGCTGGGGCAAGGGATTTAATATTCCTGGACTTCATTGATCACAGTCATAGTAAGAGAAAATTTTAAATTCAATTTTTTATCATTTTCTTTAACTTCTTAAACACTGAACACCATTATGCAATCTAACTATTCAGGAAGCCAAAAGGTAGGTCTTAAGTGAGGCTGTTTAGTGGAGATGCATAGGACAAAATCTGGAGTTACTATTTGTATATTTCCCTCTTGGTTTCCTTAAGGAACACCTTTATGAAATACAAGTACCATCCATCCAAGGTCAAAGAAGAGGTAAATATTTTGATTAGAAGGTTCTGTGCAAAATCATTTTATTATTTTAATAATAGAATTATGTACAACATTAAATTAGTACTTCTATTTTCATGCTTACAGTTTCATTATGTGCAAATTAAATTTCAACTAATCAAGTGAACTATTTAATGACTATTATAGACAGCATCAGCATCTTCAGTGTCATGCTAAGATGTATCTAATTCTTCTGGGAAATGAGTTAATAGAAAGTATAGACTTTCACTGAAACTTCATGAAGTGCAGATATCCGATATTTTTGTACTTAACATTAGAAAAATTATCATCAACTTTTGTGTATGTTCAAGGATGGGTTCATGTACTATGTACCTTTGATCAGTATTCAAAATATTGGTAATTGTCAAATTCCCACTGCCATCCGTGTACTGTTTTGACCAAAGTATAATGAATGCTGTAAAAAAAAGCCATCTCATTTCTAATTCTGAAGTCTCATAACATGAATTACTTAATTTTCTTTTAGCTGCTTGGCATCACATATCTTTTTGTAAATTTTGCATTTATAGCAATTATTCCAACAAGGTATCCGCATGAAGGCATTTTAAATTTATTTCCCAATTAGAACTACCCTAACTGGCAGAAGAACAAGGGAAATGGCAGATTGGAGTTTAACATGATTTCATATTCATCTTGGCTGCCAAGGCTAAACTTGTAATTAAGGGATAATCCCACAGCAAGACCAGACACATAAGCAAGTAAACACAGCACAAGCCTATGTTTATGGGGGACCTTTATTTAGTTCTTGATTCAGAGAAAGAAAGTTATGAAAATAATTACCATAATAACATACTGCACTTTAAGTAGCCCCTTTTATGCTGAATCTAAACATATTACCCCATTCATTGTAAGAGGAATCTTTGAAAAAAAAAATGAGAACAGTTTCCAAATCATAACTAGAGTTTAAAAAAAAGTAAACTAAAATCAACTTCACAAAAAGCTGGGCTTTTGTGTTTGGGAATCAGACTGGTGTATTTACTAATCTAGTCTCACATAACTTCTTTCTTAATCTTTCTTAAGCTGTTATAAAAAGGTGATGCAATATGAAGATTAAATAAAAACATACTGAGTTTTGGTCATGACTACATATTTCCAATTTAGCCTACTAACATAAATAATTAAAGAACAGCAAAATATAAATGAACTAATGTTTTAAGGTATTGAACATGGAGATGTGATTTTTTATGTAACAACAACAACAAAAATAAGGCAAACTTCATATTCATTGCAATATTCTAAATAAGAGAAATATCCATACCATAGCAAAAAAAAAGATTGAGCCCAAACAAAAAGCAGTGTTTCTAATGGATGGAAGAAATACAGATCAGAGGGTTGTCTGTGGATGTGGCTGGAATTTAGGCTGGTTTCCGAAGAAAGCTCTATATACATAAGCAGTTCCAGAAAGCTGGAGAGAGGTTTCCTTGCAATTCTGATTAAATGATAAGCCCTACATGAATGTGATAAGACTCTGTGAGCTGGGGTCAAAAAACAAGGGAACCTCACTATTTCATCAACAATGATACAGAAATCTCAGTCCTGGAGGATACTGTAGGTCCAAACAGCCACACTGGAGAGAGCTTGCTGAATATTTAGAAAAGACCTCAGAGAAATTGAGGCTCAAACCACAAACAGAGTAACAGTTACATAAGGTGTGACCTGACAAAGCCAAACCTCAATAAGATCAAGCTCATCGATCAATAAATAATTACCCAACACAACAAAGTTCAACACTATTTAAAGAAAGATATGAGCAAATAGACTCAATAACATTGTATGCACAATACCTAACACCTGAAGAATTACCAGGTTTGTAAAAATTATGAAAATGTGAAACATAAGTATGAGAAAAATAAATCAATAGCAATAAACTCAAAGATAAACCAGATGTTATAATTGTCAAACAAGGACTTTATAATCAATTATAAATATGCTCAAAACATAAAGGAAATGAACATAATGAGTAAAAAGAGAGATTTCAACAGAAAAAAAACCATCAAATTAAAATTCTAGAAATTAGAAATAGAATATTGGAAAAGAAGTTCACCGTCTTCTTTATTAGAAGTTCAGACATTGAAGAACAAAGATCAATGGATATAAGAACAATTACATTAAATAGAAAGTAAACTTAAACACGAATAAAAGAAAAATAAATGCACAGAGTCTTTAGTGACGTGTTTGCCTATACTAAACAGTATAATACATATTTAACTAAAACTCCAAAAGGAGGTAAGATTGAGAATGGAACAGAATTAATAAGGATAAATAGTGACTACAATTTTGATTAAAATATCAAGTAACAGAACCAAGATGCTAAAAAAAAAGGCAGGAAAAGAGAAAGAGAAAAAAAAAACAATAAAAAAAAAGCAAAAAGGCAACCACATCTAGGAATAGCATAAGTAAGTTGATGAAAAGAGAGAGAAAATAAAATCATAAAAATAGCCAGAGGAAAAAGATATATACTGGTCATCTAAAAAGAATAACTGCAGACTTCTCATGAATGCAAAATAGAAAAACAACAGAGAAAAAGGATAATTTATTAGTGAGGGAAAATAAAAATGGAAACTGAACTCTGTAACCTAGAAGTATACAGTGAGTAAAATCATTTTAAAAATGGACAGCAAATATACAAAATTTCCTATAAATAAAAGCTAAAGGGATAAAGGTGAAAGATACTTCTTCAAATCAAAGGGAAATAATGCTGGATAAAAACAAGTAGATGCATGAAATAATGAAAAAAGCAAAAATGGTAAATATAAAGTAAAATTAATCATTGAATTACAAAAGTACATCACTAAAATCCAATTAAAGAAATAAAATAGATTAATGAAGAAACACTCAATTATTTTTATTGTAAAGTCAAAAAATGTGTAAAACAAAACAAAAAAGCAATTGCAGAAATTTCTAGAAAGCAAAAAAGCTAGATGATCAACAAAACCCAAATATTACAAATATTAAATTAATGTAAATGGTAAAGGGGTCTCAGTTAGAAGTCAGGGATTGTCAGACTAGAAAAGAAAGCAAATCACAAATACATGGTGTAAAGTAGCTGTGCCCTTTCAAGAAATATATGTATTACATGTTAATATTATGAAGGGAAAAAAGTATCAGTAGCATAAGAAAGAAAAGGAAAAGAAACAAAAGAAAAGAAAAGGAAGGAGAGAAAGAAAAGAAAGGGAAGGAGAGAAAAAGGAAGAGAGAGAAGGAAATACTTGTTTTTGTGAATGAAACATGAGATATTACTTTAGAACTTAACAGTTTAAAGTTAAGGAGCAACATCTTTATAGAAATTAATTTGACAATTTAATGAAATACCCAATTCCTTGAAAGAATTACCAAAAATTTTTAAGAACTGTACCAGCCTGCTTCTAAATTAGACAGGGAAATTAGAAGTAAATATTATAGATGAATAGTTTGCATAGATATAGATACAAGAAAGTGCTCAGAAAAAAAACTGGCAAATTAAATTTAGTAAATCATATTCATAATCATAATATCTTGAACAAGTAGTTTTTACCTGGGAAACTAAAGGTTAATTTAATCATTAAAAACAATGTAATTCATTACATTAACCGAGTAAAGCATAAAAATAATCTAATCATCACAATGGATACAAATGCCTTTGATTAAAAGAGAAATTTAAAAAATTAGCAAATTGGAATAGAAAAAAAAATTTCCATTCTGATAAAGGAAATTCCACTTCAGAGAATATATCCAAAGGAAACAAAAACACTAACTCAAAAAGATATCTTCACCCCATGTTCATAGCAGTATTAATACCCAAGGCATGGAAACAACTTGAGTGTCCATTAGTGGATGAATGGATAAAGAAGTTGTGGCATAGATACACAATGAAATATTATCTAGCCATAAAAAATGAGGAAATCATACCATCTGCAACAGCATGGATGGACTTTGAAGGCATTATGCTAAGTAAAAATAAGTCAGATAGAGAAAGACAAATACTGTAGGATCTCATCTGTGTAATCAAGCAACAACAACATCAACAACACACACACACACACACACACACACACACACACACACACACACCCCAAACTCAGAATAAGAGGTCAGACTGATAATTACCTCAGGCAAAGGGTAGGAGGAGGGGGAATTAGAGTTAGGGGGTCAGAAGGCACAAAATTCCAGTTATAAGATAAATAAGCACTAGGAACATAATGTACTACATGATGACTGTAGCTAGCACTGCTGTATGATATATAGGAAAGTTGTTAAGAGAATAAATCCTATGAATTCTCATCACGAGGCAAAAAAAAAAACAAAAAACAAAGTTTTCCTCTTTTTTTTTCTCTTTCTTTTCTTTTTACAGTAACCATACAAGAAAATGAATGTTAGCTAAACCTATTCTGGTAATCATTTCACAATATATATAAATAAAATCATCATCAAATTGACACAGTAGTATATGTCAATTATTTCTCAATGAAACTGGATTTATTTTTTAAATAAAAAGACTTTCAACTCCTCCTCCCCCACAGAAGAAAAGAATTTATGGAAAAATGAGGCCACCTATCACATTTAATAGTGATAGAATGAACACATTTCCCTTAATGTTAAGCATAAAAAAGGCTATCTTTTACCATTAACTATAGTCAATATTTTATGGAGGCCAGAGTAAATGCAGTAAATCAAGAAAATTATATAAAAGCCACAGAGGAAAAAATAAAACCTTATATTCACAAATGACTTGATTATATACATGGAAAATTCTAAGCAATCTACTAAGGAAAAGTAAACAATGGTTAGGGAGATTCAGTGTGTTAAAGACATCAGTTCTCCCTAATTCAATCTCTAAATTCAACAAAATTCCAATCAAAATCCCAGGTGTTTTTTTTTTTTAAAGAATTGGTAAGTGATTCAAAACTTTATGTAGAAAATCCAAAGACCTAGTATAGCTAACACAGTCTTGAACACAGAACAATTTTGGTGGGTTTACAGTATCAATTTTCAAAATTTAATGTCAAGGCACAGCATTAAAAAAAGTATATTGGCATAAGGAAGAAAAATAGTTCAACGTTACTAAAAAAAAAAGTCTAAAAATACAACTCACAAAATCAATTGATTTTTCAAAGTCAGGTTCATTGAGGTATAATTTATGTACAGTAAAATTCATCATTTTCAAGTGTACACTTTATATAATTGAATGTGTTCGTGCAAACACTACCACAGCCAGGTTATATAATACGTCCATCACCCTAGAAAGTCTCTTCATGCCACCTCTTGGTGAATCTCCTCTCCCGGTATTGAGCCCTGACAAGAAATTATATGATTTACACCCCTATGCTTTTATCTTTCCCACAAGTTTCACAAATAGAATCATATAGCATGTAGAACAGGTAAGTGGTTTACTTCACTCAACATATTGAGATTCATCTTTGTTTTGGTATCAGGGGTTCATTCCTTTATGTTGCTATTTATTCCATTGTGTGAAAATGCTGCAGTGTGTTTCTCATTCACTAGTAGATGGACATTTGTATATTTTTCATTTTTTATAAATTGTGAGTAAAGTTTGCTATAAATATTCAAGTACGCTCTTTGTGTAAACATATGCCTCATTTCTCTTGAGTAAGTATCTAAAAGTGAGATTTCTGGATATGGTAAGTGTAGGTCTGCCTCTAAGAAACTGCCCAAGTGGCAGCCCCTAAATAATAATATTGGGCTTCTATTCATGTGCTTGCTTGGACCTATATCTCTACTGTTCAAGTGTTTTTCCCATTATTTGGCTGTTTGTCTTATCATTGGATTATAAGAGTTCTATATATGTTCTGGATACAAGTACTTTATCAGATTTGTGTACTGCAATTATTTTTCTCCCAGTGTATAGACTATCTCTTCATTTTATTGACACTTTCTATTAAAAATCAGAGTTTTCAATTTTGATGGAGTTGTTTATCAATTTTTTTAGTGCTTCTCCTTTTTGAATCTTATTAAAAACAACTTTGCCTTACAAGCAATTATCAGGGAATACTATGAAAAATTATATGCCAGCAAACTGGACAACCTGGAAGAAATGGACAAATTCCTAAACACCCACACACATCCAAAACTCAAACGAGAAGAAATAGAAAATTTGAATAGACCCATAACCAGTGAAGAAATTGAATCAGTTATCAAATTTCTCCAAACAAATAAGAGTCCAGGACCAGATGGCTTCCCAGGGGAATTCTACCAGACATTTAAAGCAGAAATCATACCTATCCTTCTCAGGCTGTTCCAAAAAATAGAAAATGAAGGAAAACTTTCAGACTCATTCTATGAAGGCAGCATTACTTTGATTCCCAAACCATACAGAGACCCAGCAAGAAAAGAGAACCACAGGCCAATATCCCTGATAAATATGGACGCAAAAATTCTCAACAAGATACTAGCAAATCGAATTTAACAGCATATAAAAAGAATTAGTCACCATGATCAAGCGGGATTCATTCCTGGGCTGCAAGGCTGGTTCAATATTTGCAAATCAATCAATGTGATACATCACATTAATAAAAGAAAAGATAAGAACCATACAATCCTGCCAATCGATGCAGAAAAAAACATTTGACAAAATTCAGCACCCTTTCTTAATAAAAACCCTCGAGAAAGTCGGGAAAGAAGGACCATACTTAAACATTATACAAGCCATTTATGAAAAGCCCACAGCTAATATCATCCTCAATGGGGAAAAACTGAGAGCTTTCCCCCTGAAATCAGGAACATGACAGGGATGTCCGCTCTCACTGCTGTTGTTTAACATAGTGTTGGAAGTGCTAGCATCAGCAATCAGAAAACAAAAGGAAATCAAAGGCATCCAAATTGGCAAAGATGAAGTCAAGCTTTCACTGTTTGCAGATGACATGATACTATACATGGAAAACCCAATGGACTCCACCAAAAGTCTTCTAGAACTGATACATAAATACAAAAAAGCAAAGTGTCAGGGTACAAAATTAATGTACAGAAACCAGTTGCATTTTTATACACTAATAATGAAGCAACAGAAAGACAAATAAAGAAACTGATCCCATTCACAATTGCACCAAGAATCATAAAATACCTAGGAACAAACCTAACCAAAGGTTTAAAAGATCTGTACGCTGAAAACTATAGAAAGCATATGAAGGAAATTGAAGAAGATTTAAAGAAATGGAAAGACCTTCCCTGCTCATGGATTGGAAGAATAAATATTGTTAAAATGTCAAAACTACCCAAAGCGATCTACACATTCAATGCAATCCCAATCAAAATTGCACCAGCATTCTTCTCAAAGCTAGAACAAGCAATCTTACAATTTGTATGGAACCACAAAGATCCCGAATAGCCAAAGTAATTTTGAAAACCAAAGTGGGAGGCATCACAATCCCAGACTTTAGCCTCTACTACAAAGCTGTAATCATCAAGACAGCATGATATTGGCACAAAAACAGACACATAGACCAATGGAATAGAATAGAAACCCCAGAATTGGACCTACATAAGTATGGCCAACTAATCTTTGACAAAGCAGGGAAGAATATCCAATGGAAAAAAGACAGTCTCTTTAACAAATGGTGCTGGGAGAACTGGACAGCAACATGCAGAAGAATGAAACTAGACCACTTTCTCACACCATTCACAAAAATAAACTCAAAACGCATGAAGGATCTGATTGTGAGACAGGAAACCATCAAACCCTAGTGGAGAAAGCAGGGAAAAACCTCTCTGACCTCAGCCACAGCAATTTCTTGCTCAACACATCTCCAAAGGCAAGGGAATTAAAAGCAAAAATGAACTATTGGGACCGCATCAAGATAAAAAGCTTCTGCACTGCAAAGGAAACAATCAACAACAAAACTAAACACAATCAACAACAAAACTAAAAGGTAACCGACGGAATGGGAAAAGATATTTGCAAATGACATATCGGATAAAGGGCTAGTATCCAAAGTCTATAAAGAACTCATCAAACCCCACACCCGAAAAACAAATAATCCAGTGAAGAAATGGGCAGAAAACATGAATAGACACTTCTCTAAAGTGGCCAACAGGCACATGAAAAGATGCTCAATGTCACTCCTCATCAGGGAAATACAAATCAAAACCACACTGAGATACTATTTCATGCTGGTCGGAGTGGCTAACATGAACAAATCAGGAGACTATTGATGCTGGAGAGGATGTGGAGAGATGGGAACCCTCTTGCAATGTCGGTTGGGAATGCAAACTAGTGCAGCCACTCTGAAAACAGTGTGGAGGTTCCTCAAAAAATTAAAAATAGATCTATTCTATGACCCAGCAATAGCATTGCTAGGAATCTACCCAAGGGATACAGAAGTGCTGATGCATAGGGGCACTTGTACCCCAATGTTTATAGCAGCACTTTCAACCACAGCCAAATTATGGAAAGAGACTAAACATCCATCAAGTGACAAATGGATAAAAAAGATGTGGTTTATATATACAATGGAATACTACTTGGCAATGAGATAGAATGAAGTCTGGCCATTTGTAGCAACGTGGATGGAAGTGGAGAGTGTTGCTAAGTGAAATAAGTCAGGGAGAAAAAGACAGATACCATATGTTTTCACTCATATTTGGATCCTGAGAAACTTAACAGAAGACCGAGGCAGGGGGGTGGGGGAAGGAGGGGAAAAAAAGTTACAGGGAGGGAAGGAGGCAAACCATAAGAGACTCTTAAATACTGAGAACAAACTGAGGGTTGATGGGGGAGGGGGGGGAGGGGAAAGTAGGTGATGGGCATTGAGGAGGGCACCTGTTGGGATGAGCTCTGGGTGTTGTATGGAATTCAATTTGACTATATATATATATATATATATATATATATATATACACAAAGTTGACAATATATATATATATATATATATATATATACAAAGTTGTTTGCCTACACGAAGATCATAGAGACTTTTGTTGTTGTTTATTCCTTGAATTTTATACCAAATCAACATGTGATCATATTCAAACTGATTTTGCATGTGGAGCAAGGTAAGGTCTGAAGTACATTTTTAAAAGAAATGTTCAATTATTCTAGAAACATTTCAATAAAAAGACTGTTATTTCTCCATTTTAGCACTTTGGCATGTTTGCTCAAAGTCATAATTAATCATATCTGTGAGATTCTACCTCTGGTCTCTATTCTATTTTATTGATCCATGCTTTTCTTCTACATGTAAATAACATACTAGCTTTAAATTACAAAAATTGTCTTTTCTCCAATTGTCTATATATATAGGGAAAATATTGAAATTTACCTAATAATATAATAAACATAAATAAAAGTACTAACCAGTAAAAAAATTGAACTTCATCAAAATTAAGAATTTCTGTTTGTCAATAGATGCTTAGAAAAATGAATGGGCCAGCCATAGTGGCAAAGCATAAGTGTAATATACGTTTCTGACAAGATTTTTACACAGAATATATAGTGAGCTTTCCTACAAGTCAATAACAAGGAGAAGGAAAACAGCTAAATGAAAAGGAACAAAGAATTTGAATTGATAATTTGAAAAGGACACATTAATATGTATTATAAACACATGAAAAATATCTCAGAATCATTAGTTATTTGGGAAATGTAAACTCTAAACCCAATACTACTCAATAGAATGCCTGAACTTAAAAATACTAAACATCAAATATTGGTAAGGATGTGAAACAGGAATTTACACAGTGTTGGCAGATTTGTATGATAGCACAACCACTGCTGAAAACCATGTATGATTTCCTATAAACATGAGCCTGCTCTACAACTAAACCATTCTATTCACAGATACAAATCCAAAGGAAGAGGGAAGTACAAGTTTTACCCACAAACTCATGAAAATATTCATAACAATTTCCTTTACATTAGTTAAAAACCAGAGACAACCCAAATTACCACAAACAGGAGAATAGACAAACAAATTGGTATATATTCATACAGACTACTAACAAATAGAATGGCATTGTTAAAACTCAAAAACATTATATTGAGGGTAAAAAGCCAGACCCATAAAAACACAAGCTAGGGATGCCTGGGTGGCTCATTCGGGTAAGTGTCTTACTATTGGTTTTGGCTCAGGTCATGATCTCACGGCTCGTGAGTTTGAGCCCCACATCAGACTCCGTGCTGACAGTGTGGAGCCTGGCTGGGATTCTTTCTCCCTCACTCTCTCATTCCTCTCTATTTGCCTCTCTCTCTCTCTCTCTCTCTCTTAAAATAAATAAACTTTAAAGAAAAGCACAAGCTGTATGATTTTATTTACATAAATTTCTGAAGCAAGCAAAACTAATCCATGGTGATAGAAACTTGCATAGAAGTTGCCTCTCTAGGAGTGTGGTGATTGACAGAGAAAGGGCTTGAGGGAACTTTCTGGGTGATGAAAAAAAACAAATTATCTTGGAAGAAGGTTAGGTTACAAGGTGCTGCTTTTGTGAAAACTCAAAGAATTTACACTCTAATTGTGCTTATTTTGATGTAAGAATTCAATAAAAAAGGAAAATTATAGTAGATTAAAACACAGATTATGCACATATGAAATATGTGGGGATCTTCAAATCCCTGTATCTCCTCACCCAGTTCAATATACTTCCTGCTGTGGTAGGAGAGATATATTCTGTCCCACTTACAGATTAATGGATCTTCCTATGTAGATAAAGATAGCACAAAATTGGTTTATTAAAGCAATTCTTAAATAGCTATTACTATGTAGAGTTTAAGTTCCAAGCTGTATTCTAAACTTCCACACTTCTGCAGTATTTTCTTCCCAGCTCCCTTGTAAGCTGCAGGTTTTTATATCATATTAGTGAGAATGGAATCATAGTTGGGTCAGAGTTCAGGGAATATAGGTTGTATATCACTACCAACTGTCTTAGTCTCTTTGCACTGCTAAAACAAAATACTACAGACGAGTGAATTATAAACAACAATTTATTTCTCACAGTTCTAGGGACTGGAGTGTGAAATCATGGCATCTGCATGGTCAGGTGAGGGCCCTCTTCTGGGTCATAGACTTCTTTTTGTATCCTTACCTGGTGGAAGGCAGTAGAGAGCTATGGGTTCTGTTTTATAAGGATATTAATCCCATTCATTTGGACTCCACCCTCATGATTCAATCTCCTCTCAAGGGCCTCACTACTAATACCATCACTTTTGAGGGTTAGGATTTCAAAATATGAGTTTTAGGAGGATGTAAACACCTCAGTGCTCAGACCATAGCACTGACATTATAAGAAACGGTTATAAAAATGTGGGAAAAAGTTCTAAGAGAAGCAGGGAAGATTTTGTACACAGGCAAAAGGAGTAACCTGTGATTCATGTGGTGAAATAGTAAAGACCAAAAAAAAAAGGTATCACAATTTTGTGGGAAGACCATTTTATAAGATCCCTATCTCCCAGTTTCTGTAGGAAATGAGGAGCTTATCTTCAGTGGGTACCTCGCTCCAGGTTGTAAAACTACCTCCGGTCATAAAGATGGAAGAGTTCATTTCTCCTTCAGGTAAAGCCAATTAGCGAACAGAGGCCTATGACTGGCCTATGGTGGACTTTGACTCCATCACTACCACCACTTCTGCTATTAATAAACTCTCCAGCCCTCTGTTTTAAGGACTTCATTTCATACTCTTTCCTGTACTGTCTTGATTAGTCTTCTTTGCCTGTTTAACCTCGTCTACTGCAAGTTTTACTTCGACAACTGCTGACCTCCCTTGAATTTTCCCGGAGAGTTGTTACTTCCCCTGACATGCCTTCATGCACAGGGAGGTCTAGCTTGCTTCATTAGGTACAGGGAGACTTCCTAAGCAGTGCTGCCCGAAACACAATGCCCATGTTCTCATAGAGAAGGGTGGTAAGTTGGTTTGCGGCAATTAGCTAGGGAAGAGGCACATTATCCCGTGGGAGTCAAAATCTGTCTTAGAATAAGCGGTTCTTAAGTAACAGTCACTGTTTCAACAATACTGTATGACATCTTTTCTCTCCAGATGCTGACGGGTTCTGTTTGAAGAACTGTGTAAACAGGTGTGACTGATATTTAATGAGGTTGCTTCTATAAGCCACACATACATGCAGTGCTTATTTGTTTATGAGCACAGCTTCATACTCATGGCAATCCTAGGAACCCATACTGCAAAATGCAACAGAACTCCTTTCTTGTGTGTGTGTGTATGTCTGTTTTTAAGTTTTATTTCTTTGTTTTGGGGGGTGGAGGAGCAGAAAGCAGACTCTGCACTGTCATCTCAGAGCTCGATGTGGGGCTCCAACTCACGAGCCCATGAGGGAATCCATGAGATCATGACCTGAGCCAAAATGGAGAGCCAGAGGTTTAACCAACCGAGCCACCTAGGCACCTCAGAACTCCTTCCTTCTTAAATACTACATTGTCTAGGCAGTTGGAGATTGACTGCTTCATTAACAAGTCAGTGTACTCCCAAGATTCCTAGAGGCTATGATGTTTCTGTCAATGCATTTTGTTCTCTAATGGGAGCTAAAGAATGCTGTTTGAATGTTTTAAAGTGGAATATTACCAATTAAATCAATAGATATCCTTCGAAAATGTGTAAATTTGCAAATGTATGTATCTTTACCCATCTTTTCCTTTTTCAAAAATTCCGAATTTGCAAATCAAGCATACCAGAGAGCAAAAGTTCTAAGTGGTTTACTTATTCTATCTGCTCTGAAGAAATAGAAAGAGACAATGCTTCAGGTAATCAACAGTCAAGTTATTTAGAGATATACGGCTGGATTCATCTTTTTGAATTGCTCTTGACAGTTAATAATTTTTAGTTTGAAATAATTTTATTTTCTTTGATTTTCATGCTTTAGGCGTTTCAGAAGTGTAATTTATTCAATTACATGAGATAATCTCTATTATTAGGATGATTTACAATTTTCAGATTCTTTTAAACTTTTGTGTTTTTTCTTACTATCTACTATATTTTTTCTTACTTTGAGAACTTTTTTTCTATTTAATTTATTTAATTTAGGCCTATCATCTAGGCATTCAGGTACAACTAAATATTAAGTTAAAAATTAATATTTTGATCTAATTGTTTACCAACATTTATTTTTTGTTTATAACATGTTTTGTTATAAGTTTTGGTTAGCTGGACAAATTAAAAGTATACTTACCAAAATCCTGTCTAGACACTCTCAAGGTCCAATGAATTTACAAGTCTTCATTCTTGACACTCAAATAAAAAAGAGATACCTATATATTTAAGCATTATGGATAAAAATAAGCATATGTTTAAGGAGGAAATAAGCTATTATTGTTTTTTCACCCCAATCCTAAAGGAAAACAATATGGAGATTCAGATTTTTTTCTTTTTTCTTATCAATGTGGTATTGATGTGGTATTAACTACTAAATCATTATTAAGTAATTAATTAATATGGTATTAATGAACCCTTTAGGAACCTCGGTTGACTGTTCCGGGTCCCACATGGATGGATTTGTAGATTCTTTAGCTTGTACTGAGAGGGGAGGTCAGTGGCTGAGTTCTCTTTCAGAGCATCACCTGAACAAACAAGGAATTCTTCTGTCTGGAACTTAATCCTTTTGTATTACCTTCTTGAATATCCATCTATGTTACAAGTTTGTTACATCAAAAGTTGGAACTTACCTTTCATTGGCTTATTTCACACAAGACCTGATCATAGGAAGGAAGGAAGTCATCTAATTGTTGGCCTTACATCTTAATAGTAAATTAAGAGAAACAAGTTTAGTATGTCATAAACAGAATGCAGAGAACAATTAGGAGTCGCTTTTATTCAGTCCACTTCAATAGGCATAATGTTCATTACTGAGGAACATCTATAAGAAAATAAAAGGAAGTCCTAGGGCTTTATAAAGGCAGGTAAACAATGGAGTCATCAAGGAATCTCAGGATAGTTATGTGGAAGAATGGAAGTGGGTGTTATCTCAGAATTTGCAGGGAGTGAGGGGAGCCATGTGGTCCTTTGTGGTTAGCCATTTCCTGAAATGCAAATGAATGGGGGGATTTCTTAACCATCTCATTTTCTCGGAGCCAGAAATCAGATAAAGTTCAACATTTTTAATAGATATCAAGCCAATTATCTGCAAGATCATGCAAAGCTATCTCCTGCTCATATCTCCTGTATATGAAGCCTACAATTATTTAATATCTGAATTATTAACATGAGGTGATTGCTTTCCAATGAAAGAACATATAATTGTCCCTCCTTTCATTTGGGTTAATGATACTTAGGCTTTGTCTACTTCCCAATAAAAATATTAAGAAACAACAAGCATGATTTATTTCTTAGAGACACATACATAATTTGTAGAAGAATATCTCACACTTCTGTCAATTCTTCTGTTATAAGTATAAGCAATATAAATTACTTTAAAGGACTGGAATGACTCAGAATCTGTAGTACCATATTTTGGGAAAACTAATGCCAGGTTTATAGGCTCTACGTTTTCCAGCTGACAGAAAAACTCTCATATGGAAAACAGCCAATCACTTTATTATAAGGAACAGGATTTTCCAAGGGTCTCTGGGTATGGTAGTCTTTATTACTCATACATGACTCTCTCTCTCTCTCCCTCCGATTTACAATGACAACTTGTTTATTCTTAATGATTAATATTTATTGAGTCATACTGAAGTGTAAAATTGGTATAAGCATAAATAAATGCTTCTGAAATTGTTCTTTTTTCTTCTGTCAGTGATATTTTTCTTCTTGGAATTACTAAAAAATTTTTTTTCTTCCTGAAACTTCCTTCCTTTTCTCTTCTTTCAGTCATTCTAAATGTTCATTTATGTTTCTTGCTACTATTGTTCTTTGAATATCTGATGATCCTAGGACGACTATTCATTTTTAGGGATGAAGAGCTAAGTCAATTGATTAACACTGCGGGAACGGATTTCCTGTTTTTGTCAGCTTTTCCCATGAATGAAAAATTTGGACATATGTATTGTATTGGGATTAGGAACACAATTGATATGTTAACTTTTAGGGTATGGATAAGAAACAGGCAGAACGGCTGTTACTTGCCTTATTCTGAAAAAAAGCAGGGCTTATGGTAGAGACAACTTAACCTGGAAGCCAATCACTAACTTCCCTTTGACAGGCCACCAATTCCAAGAATTTCTCTCCCAATATGGGAGAAAACTCTATTGCTACTTCTGCTGATGAAGGAGGTAAAATTGTTACACATTCATTCAACATATTCTCTCTAGGTCCATTTGTTTTAGCAATTAATTTGATGATTGATGTTTCATTAACTTTGATGCTTCACTAATTCAATGTGTATTTATCAACCATCACTGTCCTAGTTTCTGAAAACATTTCATTGAAAAATTATACATCAGTCCAGGCCTCCAATTGCTCAGCCTGGTGTGGTGATAACAAGTGATAACAATGGAATTCAATATGTTCTGCAGAAAATGAAGTAAAGAAAGCTATGGAAGCAAAAGGAAGGGCTCCAATAGTGTCAATTCTGGGGACAAGGTCATAGAAAGCTGAGGCATGGGATAATCAGGAGTCACAGGGGCCAGAAGGATGAGCTGGGAAAGGAAGAGTTGTATTGAACAGAAAAGGAACTGCATGCACATGTGGGGAACTTACCACAGTTCAGTGGAGTTGGTGAGGGTAAAATCAGGGAGTACTGGAGCAAATGACAGACCAAGTGATTAAGAACTGAATATGTAAAGACAGTGAGTGCAAATTTCCATTTGATGAGTTTGGTTGTGATGAGGAGCAGAGGTACCAACAGGTGTTAGATAATCATAGAAAATAATTTCTCTTAGCCCTCCCTAAGTACCTTCATACTGATGATTGATCTATACTCAAGTCTCTGGAGTTACATACAAATTAAAAGTTAAACAATTATCAAATATGACCAGGATTTTCATAGTGTATGTCCTGATAAGAGAAAGAAAACAAGTTTAAGGAGATATTATTTAGTGAAGTGAATTAGATTTAGTAAAAAACAATTTCTACTATATAAGCAGACATATAGTGGGAGGTGGCCCTGAGACCCATTCTGAGTATCAGAATGGGATGGCAACCTCTTTGCTGAAGTGTCCTTCTTTCCTGATGGAGAGGGATGTGGGAGGGGGAGATGGAATGAAAGCCCATTGAAAATATGGTTCAAATGTCAAGACTGATAACTCCAAATGTGCATGATAAAGGTAAGCCTCATTATTCATCTAATAAGGCTTTCTGGAGGGGCAACAAGGGCTTCCAAGTAGGTCTTAAAATGGTTTGAGAGAACAAGAAGAGGTGACTCGAGTTGGGATTTATTCTTCGGTGGGGTCGGAGCAAGGATTTCCTTTCATGGGGCCATGGCTTGCATGGTTTAAATTTCTTGCTTGCACCAAAATAAGTGTCCAGACTGTCTACTCAGTTTTCCCAGCTATGGGGCACAAGGGGCTAAACGAGTGATGAGCTTGAACACTGTCAATAGGCAACCTAAAAAGTGAATTCAATTCTTTAAGCAGAGAGAAATCGCTCTAAAGCTCTGAATGCAACAAAATGCTCGTACTGGTTCCATGCTGTTATAGGGTACTAAAAGAAGATTTTAAATAACACAAAATTTAACCAGGAGAATTTTTCAATTATTTCTGGAGAATTCTTCTTTATTCATGAACCACATTTCAAGCAATCACTCCAATCTAAACGCAAACAACTATTAACTTGTTAGACAAATAAATTTTAGTTGAAAGAACTGACTGCTGAAACTAGCAGCCTGAGCTCTTTCTGATATACAACTTTTGCCAAAGCTGTTTGAATCAGGTAAGACAACAGTCCATCACTGGCACTGAATTATAATTTTCTGATTTTTAGGACTAGGCCAACACCAGGATCAGGACTAGAGAGTGTAGCTTTAAAGAATGAGAAAAGCAGCCTGAGAATCTAAATTCACAAGAAAGAGGTTCAATGTGGGGTCATAGTACAGAGTGAATGAGAAATTGGCCTTGATCTAGTTATGGAAGATCAAGGAAGTTTTGTTTACACTATCCCAAAAGGACAGTGAACCTTTTTGGAGAAGACATCGTAAAAGTGATGTAATTATCATGATCTAACATCTGAAGTTTGGTGAATTTATCTTTCAAGGATTCTCAGCTAAGCAAAAACTATAATCCCTCACACCTTTCCTCCTTATTGAGATGCACAAACAATCTTAACCAAAGACAGTGCTGTCCATATGATCACAGCATCTTTTTCACAGAGATACAAAGGGCTTTCGATCACCAGAGGGAAGGAACACCCAGTTTTGATAGTCTTCAACTGGCCATATTGCCTTATACTCATTGAAATTCCGGCCTTTTCTCAATTAAAAACATCAGCAGAGACAGAATTGACACCACTTTGGAAAATAATATTGAGTTTAAACATTCATCTCCCACATAGTTTTTAAAAATATGCTCCTTGTTTTTAGAATCTTCAGTCACTCTTAGGTAGAACAAATTTATAATACATGAACTATTCCATAGAGAGAAATGGAGGAGTGTTAATTCAGACCCACTACTATTGGAATGCAATAAGTAATACATTAGTAATAAGTTAGTGTGGTCACAGATGGTAAGTGATTTAAATGCACCTTCATTCCTATAGAAGAGTAAGTATTTGAGAAACCAGAGCATCAGTCACACTCAGGGGAGGCAAAGAGAATCAAAAGATCTAATTTTAGTTAATAGCATTAAAAAAGTAAATTGCCAAAAAATAAAAAAGGAAATTGCCACTACACACAGACATTATTATGAAAGCAGAAATAGCTTAACAAATTTTATTATGGACTTACTGAAAAACAACCTTTAACCTCTTAAAATTAGAAGCCAAAAATCAAGACAAATATGGCAGATAGTCTGTACTTTGAATATCTAACTTATAGACTTGAAATTTACACAGATTTATTTTGACTTTTTTTTCTAAAATTGCATTTTTTTATATTACATGAGAAGTGTCAATTCCAGTAGATTTGTTATGAGCACATGCCAAAGGTCTGGAGTCTGAGTTTCAAGTCTACTACTGCCCTTTGCTAGCTATATGAAATTGGCAGGACAATTAATCTCTTTGTGCATCAGTTTTCCCATCTATGAAATAGGAATGATATTATACTTATCTCTTACAGTTGCTGAGAGGACTAAATGTGTAATGCATGATAAATATAAGAAAATGTTGGCTCTCATAAACATCAAAATATTAGCTTTTCAAAAAAAATCATATTTTCCCTTTGTTTAACATGAGGAAGACTCAAGATCAAAATACTGACTCTTCTTATCATAACATTTATCTTTGCTGTTTCTCATGCTTCAAAAAAATGTCTTGAGCTTTGTATACATAGTGTTTTTGCCTTTAATAATCTATTTATGCTCAGGGATGCTTCCAAAAAAGTTGGTCTTATCATGTAGAGTACCCAAAAAAGACATAAACTCCCTACTTGATAAAATATGATAATAAAGGAGAGATAAATAATCTGTAGTTAAATGACAGATTTTCTTTCTGCCTCAAAATTTTATTTGGCACATGGAAGATACAGAAAAATAGTTGTCTGTTATTATTTGATCATAGGTACTAACTTTATTTGTGATTATATAATTAATTTTTAATTATTTGACATGCTGCAGACTTAGACTGGCATACCATAGTCTATGATTATGTTTTGTTTCTTTCATTTTCTCCTTCATTTCTGGTAATTATTATTTACAGCCTTTAATGCTAAATTCTTCTGTTCAGCACGACTTATGCCTGCCAATTTTTCCAATGAAATTTAAAATATTAATAAGAAAGATCCCTACATGTTCACATAATGTTTTACTTATCTCCTTCTACTTGTGTATGTTAATCTTTCCTGCATTGTTTTAATGCAGAAACTTGTGACATACATTTCATCATCCCTTTAATTTCCTATCCCTGGGTTTTTACATCTGCATATTTACTTTTGTGATTCAAGTGTTATGTATTTTTATTAATTATTCAACTACATTGAATTCACTGTTTTATTCCTCATTACATATCCTTCCCAAATTTATTTTCTAATATAGTCTAGAAATTGAGACACATAATTATAATATTTTTGCTTTATATTATACCTTTTAAATTTCCATGTTGAAATTTATTTTGTAATTAAATTAAAATAGCCATTTGTGTGTGTGTGTGCATGTGTGTATATAGCCTGTATTGCTCATTAGTACACAAATTCACTATGTGTATACTCCAGCACATGAAAAATACCTAAGTCGTATAGAGTTACTAGATGAAAACCTTACTGCTTGTAATTTTCTAATTCTAGTCATTTGTCCTTTTGTCATTTGGTGATGCAAATAGACTTGATTTTTGCTCTTTATATGTTATTCAATATTTCTATGACTGTCTTTGTATACCAAGAAAGCAATTCTGTGTCTTGCTTTGTGTTTGACCCCAGTTCCATTACAAGAGAGAAATATGGTACTATCTGATCTCCTTTCTAGTTCTCTAACTTTCAGTGTCATTGAAGAGTATTTGGTAAATTCCAATAACCTGTTTTCCTGTTTGCTTGCTCACCTTTTCCTTAGGTGTCTCAAGCACAAGGTCAAGTGGCTGTAATTAATCTGTGGGGCCAAAAACAGTTTCAGGTCACCTATTTCCTGTTTGAACTTTTGTCTACCCTGGATTATATGCAACTGTGGATGAGATTTAGATTTGCAACAAACACCTTTTATGTCCTATGTCACAACACTTCAAATTAATAAAATTTGAGTATAACTGAGGAAATAGCTTTGAAAGTCTGCCTCACATCCTAGCTCAAGTACCCTACACAGTGTCTCTCAATTTTTTGGCCTCAGATTTTTCTCTACAATTTAAAGAACGGTACTAAGTCCTTCAAAATGCAAAGTTAACACTCCCAGGGGCAATTCTTTTTTAAAAAAAATTAACGTTTATTTATTTTTGAGAGAGAGAGAGAGAGAGAGAGAGCACGTGAGCAGGGAGGGGAGGGACAGAGAGAGGGAGACACAGATTCAGAAGCAGGTTCCAGGCTCCTAGTTGTCAGCACAGGGCTCGATGTGGGGCTCAGACCCATGAAATGTCATGACCTGAGTCGAAGTTGGATGCTTAACCCACTGAGCAACCCAGGTGCCCCAACCCAGGTACGATTTTTAACAAAGGGGAAGGGGGAGTTGATCAATTAATGTCCCAACTTCCAACCTGTTAGGAATGATTTTGGTAGTCATTCTGTAAGGTTTCATTTTGGGTGTTCTTCCTTCTGTGTCTAACTCATGCCACTCTTCCCTCCACACTATGAGATTGAGTCTCCAATAAATTACTAGCTCTGAGGATTATATGTCATGGACTACTTTTGAGAGAACTCAAAACCAGGTCTTTCAGGTTTTTTTTCTCTTAATTATAATGCTATGCTATTTTCTCATAGAAGTGAATTGTGAGTTAGGCTTTTATCATTTTCCTTCAGTATAGTACTGAATGTACTATAGTAGAAATTCCTTGATGTTTCTGGCATGTAATAAATAGGAAGTTGAATTATTTTTATCATTGTCATTTTCAGTTTATTTGGTCATATTCAATCAATATCAAGAATATAAGAAGAGGTAGTCAATTCAGCTTCCACCCAAAATGAAGTAACAAGTATCTTATTTACCATCTACCCTTAAATTCAAAAATAAATCTAAAAAATAAACTTAGGTTTTTAAGTTTAGTTATTTATTTTGAGAGAGACAGAATGAGCAGGGAAGGGGCAGAGAGAGAGAGGGAGAGAGAGAATCCCAAGCAGACTCCATGCTGTTGACACAGAGCCTGACCCCAGGGCTTGAACTCACGAACAGTGAGATCATGACGTGAGCCAAAACCAAGAGTCAGTCACTTGACTGGCTGAGCCACCCAGGCACCCCAAAATAAATAAATTAAATAAGCACAAGAGCAGTGATCCCTAAGAGATGAGAAACATGAATGCCCCCAGCTTAATGCCTAGAGGAAAGGGCAGAATAAGGCAAAGCCAGGGTATCCCTGAGTTGAGGGTTGAAAGAGGCTAAGACAACTCAATCCACAGGGCAAGGCTCCAGAGTGAAAAGACTTGCACAGGAAGAGATCTCCAGAGGTCTTCAGAAGGTCCTTTTCAGCAGAGTGATTATCAACACATGAATGTGAAGAAACTAACTGAGCTGAGGCAATAATGCAAGAAACAGAAATAAACAACATAAGATTGGAAGGAAAGAGATAAAACTGATTCTATTTGCAAACCACATGATTGTCTACGTAAATAATTTATTAGTAGCTACAGAAAAGCTAATAGAACTAATAAGTGAGTTTAACAAAGTTGTAGGATGCAAGGTTAATATCAATACAATGCAAATGTAAAAATCAATTGTATTTCTAAATACTAGTAATGGACAATAGGAAATTCAACTTTAAAAATAAAGACCACTTGCCATACCACCAAGAAACATGAAATATTAGATATTCATCAATAAAATGTACAGAAGAACTGTATGAAAAAAACTACTCAACACTGATGAAAGAAAAAAAGAAGACCAGGTTCAAGGGAGGTGCAGAGAGAGAGGGGGATTGAGGATCTGAAGCAGGCTCCAGGCTGATAGCAGAGAGCCCAATGCAAACTATGAGATCATGACCAGACACTCAACCAACTAATCACTCACGTGCCCCAAGTTTTATAAGTTCTTTACGTATTTTGTATGCTATCCCTTTATCAGATATGTCAGATATGTGATTTGCAAATATCTTCTCACATTCAATAGATTGTCTTTTGATTTTGTTGGCTATTTCTTTTGCTGTGCAGAAGTTTTTTTATTTTGATGTAGTCCCAATAGTTCATTCTTGTTTTTGTTTCCCTTGCCTTAGGGGACCTATCTAGAAAAATATTGCTATGGCCAATGTCAGAGAAACTACTGCCTGTGCTCTCTTCTAGAATTTTTATGGTTTTAGGTCTCACATTTAGATCTTTAATCCATTTTGAATTTATTTTTGTGTATGGTGGAAAAAAGTAGTCCAATTTCATTCTTTTGTATGTTGCTGTCCAGTTTGCTCAACAAAAATTTTTGAGAAAATTGTCTCCTTTGTCAAAGATTAATTGACCATATAATCATGGGTTTGTTTCTGTGTCTCTGTTCTGTACTATTGATCTCTGTGTCTATTTTGTGACAATATACACTGTTTTAATTACTACAGCTTTGTACTATATCTTGAAAATGGAGATTGTGATACCCCCAGCTTTGTTTTTTCTTTTTCAATTGTTTTGGTTATTTGGGATCTTTTGTGGTACCATGCAAATTTTAGGATTGTTTGTTCCAGTTCTATGAAAAATGCTGTTGGTATTTTGATAGGGATTTCATTAAATCTGTAGATTTCTTTGGGTAGTATAGACATTTTAACAATATTTTTTCTTCCAATCCATTAGCATGGAGTATTTTTCCATATGCTTGTGTCATCTTCAACTTCTTTCATCCATGTTTTATATTTTTTGGATTACAGATCTTTAAGTTTATTCCCAGGTATTTTATTATTTTTGGTACAATTGTAAGTATGACTATTTTCTTAATTTCTCTTTCTGATATTTCATTATTAGTGTATAGAAATGAAATGGATTTTGTATACTGATTTTTGTATCTTGTGACACTAATGAATTCATTTATCAGTTCTGGTACTTTTTTGGTGGAGTCTTTAAGTTTTCTATCTATGGAATCATGTCATCTACAAATAGTGAGAGTTTTAATTCTTCCTTACCAATTTGGATGCTTTTTATTTCTTTTTGTTGTCAGATTGCTGTGACTAGGACTTCCAGTACTATGTTGAATAAAAGTGGTGAAAGTGGACATCCTTGTCTTATTCCTGATCTTGTGGGGAAACTCTCAGTTTTTCACCACTGTTTATGATGTTAGCTATGGGTTTTTAATATATGGCTATCATTATATTGAGGTATATTCCCTCTAAATCTACTTTTTTGAGAGTGACTATCATGAATGAATGTTGAAATTTATAAAATGTTTTTCTACCTCTAGTGAAATGATCATATGGTTTTTATACTTTCTCTTACTGATGTGATGTATTGATTGAGTTGTGAATATTGAACCACACTTGCATCCCATGAATAAATCCCATTTGATCATGGTAAGTGATTTTGTTAATGTGTTTTTGGATTAAATTTGCTAATGTTTTGTTGAGGGTTTTTGCATATATGTTCATGAGAGATATTGGCCCATAATTCTCTTTTTTATGTGTGTAGTGTCTTTATCTAGTTTTGGTATCAGGGTAATGCTGGCTTCACAAAATGAATTTGGAAGTTTTCCTTCCTTTATGTTTTTGAGGATATTTTGAGAACAATGTGTATTAACCCTTTAATCTGTGAAGCCATCTGGTCCTGGACTTTTGTTTTCAGGGAGTTTTTTGATTATTAATTCAAGTTCATTGCTGATAATCAGTCTGGTCAATTTTTTTTTTTTTTATTTCTTCCCAATTCCATTTTGGGAGGTGATATTTTTCTAGAATTTATCCATTTCTTCTAGGTTGTCCAATATGTTGGCATATAATTTTCATAATATCTCTTATAATCTTTTGTATTTCTGTGATACATTTATTTCTCCTCTTTCATTTCTAATTTTGTTTATATGTGTCCTCCTTTTTTATTTTTGATGAGTCTTGCTAAAGGTGTATCAATTTTGTTGACCTTTTCAAAGAGCCAGATAATGGTTTCATTTATCTGTTATTTTTTTGTTGTTTAATTTCTATTTTGTTTATTTCAGCTCTAATCATTACTATTTCCTCTGTTTACTGGTTTTTGGTTTGTTTGTTCATTTTCTAGCTCCTTTAGTTGTTTATCTGAGATTTTACTCACTTTGTGATGTAGGCCTGTATTGCTGCATCCCAAAGATTTTGGACCATTGTGTTTCATTTGTCTCCTTGTATTTTTAATTTACTCTTTGATTTCTTGGTTGAACCATTTATTGTTTAGTGACATGTTTTTTAACCTCCCTGTATTTGTGTTCTTTTCATATTTTTCTTATAGTTGATTTCTACTTTCAGAGCACTGTGGTTGGAAAAGATGTATGGTATGACTTTGATCTTTTTGAATTTGTTGAGACTTGTTTTATGTCCTGATATGTGATCTATTCTGCAGAATATTCCATGTGTACTTGAAAAGAATATGTATTCTGCTGTTCTAGGATGGAAAGCTCTGGATATATCTGCTAAATTCATCTGGTCTGGTGTGCCATTCAAAGCCATTGTTTCCTTGTGATTTTCTATTTGAAGATCTATCCACTGATGTCAGTGGGGTATCAAAGTCCCCTACTATTATTGAATTACTATCAATTACTACCTTTATATTTATTAGCTGATTTATATATTTGGGTTCTCCCAGGTTGGATGCATAAATATTTGCAATTGTTATATCTTCTTGTTGAATTCTTCCCTTTGTGGTTATATATGGTCCTTTTTGGTCCCTTGTTATAGTCTGTTTTAAAATCTATTTTGTCCAATAAAAGTATTGCTAACCTGGCTTTCTTTAAACTTCCATCTACATGATAAATGCTTTTCCACCCTTTATTTTCAATCTCCATGTGTCTTTAGCTCTAAACTGAGTCTCTTGTAGGCAGCATATAGGTGCATTTTTTTTTTTTATCCATTCCATCACCTTATGTCTTTTGATTGGAGCATTTAGTCCTTTTTGCATTCAAAGTAATTATTGATAGATATATACCTATTGCCATTTTGTTACTTGTTTTATGGTTACTTTTGTATATTTATCTGTTCCTTACTCCTCTCTTCTCTCATGGTTTGCCAGCTTTGTTTGGTGATATACTTGCATTCCTTTCTCTTTCTTATTTGTATATCTATTACTGGTTTTTGATTTGTGGTTACCTTTAGGTTTGTATACAACATCTTCTGCATATAGTAGTTTATATTAAGTTGATAATTGCTTAAATTTGAACCCATTCTTTATATCTCTCCCCCAACATTTTAGGTATATGGTACCATACTCTACAACCTTTTATTCTGTGAGTCTCTTGACTGATTTTTATAGATATACTTATTTTTACTATTTCTGTGCTTCCTACTTTTCTTATTCCTACTTATGGTCTTTCCTTTCCACTCAAAGAATCCTCTTTATCATTTCTTATAGTTGTAGTTTAGTGCTAATGAATTCCTTTAACTTCTTTTGTCTGGGAAATTCTTTATCTCTCCTCCTATTCTGAATGATAGACTCACTGGATAGAGTATGCTTAGTTATAGTTTTGTTTTTTTGTTTTTTTTGTTTTTTTTTTTCCATTCAGCACTTTGAATATATCATGCCACTCCCTTCTGGCCCATAAAGTTTCAGCTGAAAAATTTGCTGACAACCTTATGGCATTTCCCTTGTATATAACTATTTCTTTTCTCTTGCTGCTTTTAAAATTCTCTCTTTATCATTACTTTTTGCCATTTTAATTACTATAAGTCTTGGTGTAGACCCCCTTGAGTTGATTTTTTTGGAGGATTTCTGTGCCTCCTGGATCTGGATTTATGTTTTATTCTCTAGATTGGGTAAGTTTTCAGCTATTATTTCTTCAAATAAATTTTCTGCCCTCTTTTGACTCTCTTCTCTTTCTGGGATCTCTATAATACAAGTGTTATTAGGCTTGATGGTGTCACTCATTTCCCTAAGTTTATTTTCATTTTTTTTTATTATTTTTTTTCTCTCTTTTGTTCAGCTGGATTGCTTTCCACTACTCTGTCCTCCAGGTTGCTGATCCTTTCTTCTACTTCCTCTACTTTATTTCATCTAGTGTATTACTAATTTTAGTTATCAAATTCTTCTCTAATTGATTTTTTTTATGTTTTCTATCTCTTTGTTAAGGGCTTCACTGAGTTCCTCCACTAGTTTTAAGTCCAGTGAGTATCTTTATATGACCATTAGCTTAAATTCTTTGTTAGGCATATTACTTATGTCTGTTTCATTTACATTTCTTGCTGTGATATTGTCCTGTTCTTTCATTTGGGACATACTCCTCTATCTCCTCATTTTGTCTGACTTTCAGTGTCTGTTTCTATGTGTTAGGAAAGTCAGTTATATGTCCTTTTTTTGAAAGTAGTAGCCTTATGATGCAAAGGTCCTACAGTGCAATGTTCCTACAGTGCAACGTTCCCTATTCTCCAGAACCTGCTGCTTCAGTGATGTCTCCTCTCCTCTGTGGGTTGCATGTGCCCTGCTGTTGTGGCTGAGCTGTATTTTTCTTCAGTCCAGTTGTCTGCAATGGCTCTCTTTGTCTATTTTGGGCAGGGTTTGGTCCCTGTGTTGTTAGAGAGCCAGTCTGGGGCTGCCTTGTATTTGAGTTGAGTCACACCGGACTTTTGTCAAAAAAGTAGTAGCACTGAATTACAAGGTATTTTCCTTGTTTTATTCCCTGAGAAGCTCAGACCAGATGTCTGCCCCCAGCCCTCTGTTAGGTCCAAGTCAGACTGGTGTGTGTGGTTATCATTCTTTCTCCCAAAGGCAGGAGTCACTTTGGAGTTGTGCAGGCTCCTGTTGGGGCTGGTTGCTTACACACTGCCAGCCTTATGACACCTCTTTGGGTGGGCTCTGACCAAGAGTATTGTAGGAGGTAGAATTCAGAGGCAGGGTGGGGAGTGTTATCAAGGTTTCTGTGGGTCTGTTGTGAGAGAAGACCTGAAACCCAGGCCTGATTGGAGAAGGCATGTCTGCAAGGGAACATGGGTGTGGAATGCACTGTTAGCAAGTTAGGTAGTGAATTTTGGGGCCACATTGGTTCCTGCAGGTGTCCATGTGTCTATGATGGAGGGTCGGGGAGAGAAATGATGCCCACCAGCTCCTTTGCTCCTGAAGAAGTCACCCAAGGTTCCCTGCCTCCTCAGCACAAGCTCTGAGATTAGTAAACAAAAATACCTCCTGTATACTCCAGGTGTTTTTCAACCACTGTCTCTATGTTGTATCTCCACAGGACTGTTTTTTGTCCTTCCTAAGGGTGGAGACTCAGTTTCCTCTCCTCCTGGCTTTCCTAGAGCTAATCCTGCTGATGTTTAAAGTTCCGGGTGTTAAGTCCCACTGATTATAAGAATTCAAGAAATTCAACCTCTCATATTTTCAAAGCTAAATGGTATGGGGATTCATCTTCCCTGTGTGGGGTCCCTGGTGTGATAGTCTGTTTCTCTCTCCTATCCATGTCTGCAGAGTCCCTTTGTATTGCAGACAGTTTCATGGGTCCTTTAGCTACTGAGTGCATCTCTGCCCTTCCTATCCTCTTTGATGTCACTTCTTCTCACATTTACTGTGGAGAGTCTGTTCTGCCAGTCTTTGGGTCATTTTCTGGGTTATTTACACTGATGTGAGTGTTATCTAGTTGTATCTGTGGATGACATACTTAACTCTCAACCAAAAAAGGTTGCATTTCAACAAATTGTTTTGGTATAATTAGAATTCCACACTAATGCAACAACAACAACAACAACAACAACAACAACAATAATAACCTTCATCCATATCTGGCATCATACTAAAAATTAACTCAGAAATTAATCATAGGCCTGAATGTGATACACCATAAAGCTTGAAGAATTCAGAACAATACCTTTGTGATTTTGGGTTAAGGTAATATCTCTTCAGTATGACATTAAAAATATGATACATAAAATAAAAAATGGTAAATTGGACTTCATCAAAATTAAGTCAACTTATTAGCAACATTAATTCCTTCTGTAGGATCTCTTCTGTCACGTAAGAAAACATAATCATAGGCTCAAGGAATGGGAGTGTCAATAGCTTTGGAGGACCATTTTATAGTTTACTACAAATCTCAAATGAATTATGCTAAATTTGGAAAATGAAAGTCACAGGCTACATACTGTATCACTCTGATTATGTGACATTGTCTATGAGGTCAAATAGTAGTACTGAAAGCAGGTTAGCAATGTCTAGGGTTAAGAGTAGGCAGAAGAAATTGGCAACAAAGAACCACAGAAGAATTTTTGGTACTGATGGAACTATTCTATATCTTTTTTTTTTTTTAATTATTTATTTTGAGAGAGAGAGAGGGCAGAGGAGGGGCAGAAAAAGAGAGAGACAGAGTCCAAAGCAGGGGTTCAATCCCATGGGCCATGAGATCATGACCTAAGATGAAATCAAGTGTGGTTGCTTAACTCACTGTGCCACCCAGGTGCCCTGAAACTGTTCTGTATCTTGATTAGAGTGGTGGTTTCACTTAATAGCATTTGTTAATTTTTGCAGAGCTATATACTAAAAATTATGAACTTTAGTGTATATTAATTATAACTTAAAAATAAAGGGAAACATGAAAATAAGGGATTACAGAGAATTAGTTTCCTGTGCAAGTTATTGTCATATGGAAAAGTAAATTTAATATTTATTAAAAATAAATACACTCTGTGGAGTGCCTGGGTGGTTCAGTTAATTATCCATCTTGAATCTTGATTTCAGCTCAGGTCATCATCTCACAGCTCATGAGCTCAAGCCCCACTTTGGGCTCTGAACTACAGTGCAGAACCTGCTTGAGATTCTCTCTCTCTCTCTGCCCCTAAACCCCCTTTATGTCAAAATAAATAAATAAACTTTAAAAATGCATTATAGTAAAAATAAGATAAAAGAAAAGCAAAAATGACTTTAAAAAGTAGGAATGACATATCATCAGGATCTTCTCAACTTTAATATCTATGTGGGGTCTTCAACAAGATGTCTTGAGATGGTTCTTTAGAATAGTACAGTCCTTAATCCTTACCTACTGCTTAGTAGCTCAAAATTTTGAGACACAGGAAGAACCTTGTACAATTTTTTCACTGATATTCTTTTTAACCTCTTATGCAAAGTTGTCAATTAATTAAAAATTATAGGATATTCATGCCAGCTAACCCATCTTTTTCCGTAAAAATTGTCCTGGACAACATTCCATCGTGTGCCACTATCCAATTTAATATGATAGGCTTTCACAATTTTCTAAGCTGAGTTATAATAATAGATGTGGCTTTGGCATTTTAATTATTTTTGTATTTTCAATAGTTTCTTAATACCAATAAATTTATTATAATACAAGGATCAGCACAGTTATATATTACCAGTGGAGACAGACTGAGCATACAATGTCAATTTGATTAAAGTAATAGCACTAGCACCTAAAATGCCCTTGTGGATTTTCTCAGTACTCTCTTTCCTTTTAATTCTTTCCTGGAATTTAGAAAGTATAATTTGTTCTCATTGTTTAAATTGTGAAGAAATAAATCTCATAATTATACAAATTTTTTTCCTTCCATTTACTATGCCTCACATGCTCCACAGGAAGTAGTACACACAGAAGTCATTGCCAGTAGAAATAAAAACCATTTTGAACTCCACTTGTTTTTATTAGACTCTACTAATTTACTCCAAACAAAGGGCAAGCAATTTTCATTATCTTTTCAGAAAAGTAGTATAATTCCATATATCATTCATTTAATTTTAATTTTATTTATATGTGACCACTTAAATGCATATATTTCCAAATGACAGTTAGATCTTGTGGTTGTGTTTGAACCATATTACCTTGAGTGAGAGATGTTGAGGCCAGATGAAGATCAAGATGGAGGAAATAAAGAGTTTTACAGTTTTGTTATACTCACCGTTTCCTGAGGAGAGCATAGTATGCCACATGGGGCCACTCAGAAAAGCATGTGATCAGTCAGGAGGCAGTGAAAATAAAGCTGTGGGCAAGCGCCTTGATTGTGGTTTCCACAGGAAGGAAGGATGAGGTGGGTTAAGGGAGTTTATAACTGGCTGGTTATGTTTGAAAGCAGCATCCCCGGAAACTTTATGTTTACTGTGACCATTAGAGTCTGGTGTTTGGGACTATCTAGTCTCCAGATGTTTTGGGTGAGCCAAGATTTATTTGGGAAGAGCTCTTTTATAGATGTGAAAGCTTCCATTTACAGAAATTAAAGCTAAGCTTAATATATGTATATTTTTTAATTTTGTTAATGTTTATTTATTACTGAGAGACAGAGAGACACAGAGTGTGAGCAGGGGAGGGGGCAGAGAGAGGGGGAGACACAGAATCCGAAGCAGGCTCCAGGCTCTGAGCTGTCAGCACAGAGCCTGACGCGGGGCTGGAACTCACAAACTGCAAGATCGTGACCTGAGCCAAAGTTGGTCGCCTAACCAACTGAGCCACCCAGGTGCCCCGAAAACTAAGCTTAATATATTAAGCCCATGAGAAAATGTAAAAAAATATAAGATCATATTTGGATGATTATATATACATTGTACTTTAGTAAATTCAATAATAAAAGATAAATTTCTATATTTCTTCCTTTTTTATTTCCTCAATGATTTTTATATTATAATGCTGATGTTCTAGTATAAGCAACATACATGAATAATAGCTGTGTATTTTGTGTTTATGTTTTAAGATTAATATTTGCATCCAACTAAAAATCTCTAAGTGAATAGATAATATTAGAATGTACAATGTCTAAGACTATCCTGTCTGAAAAAAAATTAAAACTTTATAATAGAACTCATCAATATAAATGCATGCTGTCTGATATCTTAAAAATCATTAATCTAAATGTATCAGATCTTGACCAAAGTAAAACAAGCAGCCATACCAATATGAATATTTGGCTTATAGACTTTTAAATTAAAAATTAACATTTCCAACATAATCTTTATAATTGAATACTTGAATCCTATCCAACACAACAATAAGAATAAAAGGCAATAAACACAAAATGTGGACAATCTCATTATTGAGAAATAATTCATTATATAATGTAAATTATTCAAGAATTTTCTGAATAGTTTTCAAGATTGAATTGGGAACAAACAGAATTATAATATCTGTTGAATATACTTATCCATGAACTTTACTAACTTCATTTCTTTTTTTTTTTTTTTTAACTTTTTTTTTCAACGTTTATTTATTTTTGGGACAGAGAGAGACAGAGAATGAACGGGGGAGTGGCAGAGAGAGAGGGAGACACAGAATCAGAAACAGGCTCCAGGCTCTGAGCCATCAGCCCAGAGCCCGACGCAGGGCTCGAACTCACGGACTGCGAGATCATGACCTGGCTGAAGTCGGACGCTTAACCGACTGCGCCACCCAGGCGCCCCCTAACTTCATTTCTTATAGGTTTCATTTTTTAGCATCCAATATGCAGTTAGTCAAATTTTTCAGAAAGGCTGAATAGAATACAATTGGACAACGCTAAAGACAAAGCTAATGTTTGTATAGCCCTTCCTGTTCCCTCTCCATTTATACACATAGAAGTTCCGACTACCTTTGGAAGTCACTTTAAACAATCACAGAAACTAGCCTGACTCCCTTCCACCACCCCTCCTTCCTTTCCAAAGCTTCCATATTACTTCTTCACCACTTCCCATCCTCTCCACACACAACGTTTCTATGCACAGGGCCTTTTTTGTAGATAATAAATTGTGAGACTATCCCCCCAAGTATCTCATCCACAGGTTTGGGGTCACTCTATTGCTTTAACTCAAATGAACTATATTCCCTGGAAGAGGCAGCCTTTGTAAATCCAATGCAATCATTACAAGATTGATAGGGAATAAACTCTTGGATGGCACTAAAGACAGGCTATCTTCACAACTAGGATTGAAGATAGATAAAAGAAGAGCTGGAACAGAGATGGAAGAGACTGGAAGAAAGTGTGATGTTCTCTCAGTGGTAACAAGAAGTAAGAATCAGTTGGGTGAAAGTTGAGTATATAGCAATGAGAGGAGAGCTTTCTCATTTTTCAGAGTATTGCAAATATCCTTTTCCCTGTTCAGAGCAGAAATTTCTCTGAGTCTACACTGACAACACATTATGGTCAGTGAACTACTGATACTGGAAAGTAACTGCTCTCATTTGTACAATTATAAGATCCAGAAATAGACAGTGCTACCCTAGGATCCAGAACCAGAGACAGGAAGCTAAAATACAATCTGACTTGGACTGAGACTACTAATACCTTCGCCCTCTCCACTCAAGATTGGCCAATATTTGGTGAGAGAAGCCTGTGGTTACTCCCACAATTGTACGAAAATTTTACTAAAAAATTCTTAAAATATACTGCTATGTGAAGGCTAAGGTGAACTCGTAATAAACTACATTTTTTTTTTAATTTTTTAAGCAGGCTCCAGGGTCTGAGCTGTCAACACAGAGCCTGACACAGGGCTCAAATCCACAAACTGTGAGATCATGACCTGAGCCGAAGTCAGACGCTTAACCAAATGAGCCACTCAGGCACCCCAGTAGACTAACTACATTTAACATGACTTTACTAGAGGCTATAAAAGTGGAAAGAATGACCAAAGGACTGAGATCTTAATAAATATCATGGTGAGGGGAGGCTAAGGCAACATTCTGGCAATCAAGTGGCATGACTAAAGGTATGCAATGGAGCGACTGGGCAGGGGCGCAAGGTGAAAGATACCAGAGGGATCAAATTAGGAAGCTTTCGATCAAAACTAGGAGAAGTTTGTGAGCAGCATCTTGGCTGTGGAGTGGTGGTGCATTCTGCAGGTTTCATGATACCCAGCTGGACATAGAACATGTAGCAACATGAGCATTAAGGAGGCTTGCTATAGAAGCAAGGGCTCACAGATAAAAGCATTGTCCATATATTCAGGCATGCCTCACATGTTAAACACTCACACACATAAAATACCTTGAAAGCTTGATATTAGGGTGAATGGGAAGTGAATTTGCAATTTTGTTCCTCTCAAAGCAATGTTCACACATTATTTCAAGCTAGGCTGCTGCCTAAGCAGATTCCCTCCTCGGCACACTGACAGGTAACAAAGTCCTCAGAGAAGCTTTACTTCTACAATTCCTTACGAGAATGCCAATGTTCTAGACAAACACACCACATCTGGAGGTTTACAGGCTTGGGCATTCTGAGGACCAGCACAAGATTTCGTGGAGAGCAGAGAGTGCCTCCCCGCAGCTAGGGCATGTGTTACCCCCAGATCCTCCTCAGAAGAGGTGTTTCGGCACAGAGTGACCAGAAGTGCCACACACACCTAGTTTCATCAGATTCTGTCTCTAATCCCTCACATTCCAAGCGCAATAAAAAACAGTCCAGGAGATAAGTGTAAGCAGATGTCATGCCACTGTCCTTCTTGTAAAAGATAACACATCTAAACTGAAATATTTATGATATTGTGAGACTTTCAGTAATTTATAGATTTATTAAGGATTTTTAAATACTAATAGCTATGGCAGCACTGCATGGAAATAATGAGAATGAAAAAATCTAAACATAAAAAAATCATGGTTCAAATTCCTGTTAAATTAATATACTTTAATTTTAAGTAATTTGAATTGGGATCCCTAGCCAATATGTTGTAAGTGGACTTGGTTCCCCCTCATGAAGTGAGCTCTAAAACTATTTCTCTCCCTTTGGTGCCCCTATTGCTTTTGTTAAGGAACTTGCTTTTTCTCATTTGGAATCTTATCTCTTTACCCATCAAATTGTTTTTCTTTGCAGAATCTTCTGTTTCCCCTCCCTGACATTTTTGGCATTTCTGATCTCAGGAATGGGCCAGAAGTTTCTCAAGTGGTTCATGTGAGATCAGGAAAGGACAAGGTATGTTTCAAACATGTAGCCTAAGTATACACACACACACACACACACACACACACACAGCGCAACTTTAAAAAAGCTTTTTTTGTGTTTTTTTTGCCATTTTTAATACTTTATATGGTACATCTACTGGACCCTTTCATTGATCTGTTTTTCTTTTCTTTCTTTCTTTTTTTTTTTTTTTTTAGTTTTTATTTATTAATTTATTTATTTTGATGGGGGCGGGGCAGAGAGAGAGAAAGAGAGAGAATCCCAAGCAGGCTCTGCACTGTCAGCTCAGAGCCTGACTGGAGGCCAAACCCACACACTTGAGATCATGATCTGATCTGAAATCAAGAGTCAGATGCTTAATGAACTGAGCCATGCAGGTGCCTCAGGGCTCTTTCCTTGATCTGCTTAAATGACAGGTAGAGAGGATTATTTTTGTTCTCTATGAATGTATAAAGAAGAAAAATAGACCAATTGAGTGGAAATAAAGAAAATACCACAAGAGATTTATACTCTTATCAATGGGATAAGGGATGAGCAAAACTCTTGCTTCTAGTAGATATAAGTTCCATGACTGCATGTGTTTAATCCAGAAGACAAGCCCAAACATTTTTGTATTTTATAGGACAATTCAATGACTAGACACTCATTTTTGAGAATAGCCTTGCTTATTTGTGCTGAAAGGAACCATGCCACTTTATCCCACACAACATTTGTCCTCTGAAATCTCAGGAGATAGACAAAATTAAATTCTGGACTTACTGAAAATTTCACACAATAGAAAATCACTTCCTGCTTATTTGCCTATACACATTTTCTGTGTAAAGGCAAAACACTGCTTTATTTAGTGTTCTATACATTTGTTGGTATTTAGCCAACCTCAGAATTTGGTTTTGTAAACGATGAATTGTTCTTCCAAAGTGATTATTTTTATTGCATTGCTCTACTCCATGCACACATGTAATAGGTATCTTCATATGTTACACATATAGGTACTCTGTAAAAATTTTCCAGTTCGTGAACAAAATCTTTAATATATTTTCTCATTTGTGGTCTAGAATAGCCCTGCGATTCATGTTATCATCTCTCTCTCAAAGTTGAGGAAACTAACATTCTAAGAGGTGAAATCTACTTGCTCAAATTCAAACCAATTGAAACAACTTCTGAATTACAGTCTCAGAACTTAAACCTCATCTTTTAAAAGAAAATCTCACTTTTTTTCACAAAAACACAGTACTTTCATTCCTTAAGTTTCTTAAAGTCCTTTCAGGTCAATCTTCCCTTAGGTGAATAAATTAAATGTTTTCTGATCTTTCTAGTTGTGTTACCAGTAGGTTCTGCTTACACAGATTAAATTTGGGTTTTTGATCTCCAGTAGCAGTTAAATGCCAATTAATATACAGCATCATCCAAGACAGAAATCCAGACTGGACTTAACCGAGAACAGCTTTCTTGGAAGGGTTAATCATATTAGAATCCCTCAACGTAGGCTCTATTATAAAGCTTTTAGGTAAATAACCCAATGGTAAAGGAAGATGAGAATACCATGTATATTGCATTTCAAGGTTTTACAAAGAGAAGAAATCTTCTTTCCAAAGAGTAATTGGTCACCGGAGATCCCAGGAATCAACTAACCTGTCCATTAACCTACAGGGTAACTCAACCTGTAAACTAAAATATCTAATTTCTAACAACTTTAATGCTTGGGGTTGCAGATAAATGCATGGCTACTGAGCATAACACCAGAAATTGATTTTATTTTCCCTAAAGAAAGCACTACAAAGACTTTCTGTCTAGTAACTGTATTTATTTCATGCTCTAGGCCCTGATCTTACAGACAGCAATTGCTCAATTTTTGTTTTTGTCAGTGTTTGTATTTCATTTTGGTTCTGTAAATTTTAGATACAGAAAACAGAGTTAATCAAATTCTAAAGCTATATGCACTATCATCAGAATTTGTGCTGGGCTCCTCTCATTTTATTTAATTACTACTGCAAATCCCCATTTTTACTCCCATTTGCTTGTATACATATTAATTTAAGAAAATATTACTCTGCTTTGACTTCATTTTGGTTTTTTGCTTATTTTTACCCAAGACTCTGCATTTTAAAATCCATTCATGTTTTCTGTGTATATGTAACAAATGGCTTCTAATTGCTTTGTAGTACTTTTTTATGGGCATCCACCATTTTTTACCTGTTCACCATCTGTCAAAAAATCTAACAATCTCTAAGGGATACTGCAGCCATTTGGAGGGCCTGTCAAGTGTGCCATAGATTTGTCCTGGCAAAGAGAAGACACAGTAGGCCCAAATAGACACAGCATAAGCAAAATCAGCCGTGTGTCTGTTACTTCTGGCCCATAGGTGTCACTGAACTAGAGGGACCAGATGCTAGATGACAAGCAGTGGGTCACTCAGTCATGGAGGATCAAATTCTTGACTATTGTTAGGTGATTTTATGGTCTGTAGATGCACCTGACGGCAATGGCAAGGGAGTATACTCTATCCATTACTAGAACCAGCGTGATGCATAAGAAACTGCTTTCTGCAAAATAAGGCATCTCTCTGGCACACACAAGGGCCTTGTGGCAATTGCTTGCAACTGCCTACCTCTGCATGTTCCAGGGAAGACCAAAGGACACTCTGTGGTGGTTAAGCTTGTGAACACCATCTATGTGAGATATGCAAGCTTCCCATTCTACCCCACCCCACTGATGGACACCCAGCTTGCCTACAACTCCCCACATCCCTGATCAGGTCTCTTCTTAGACATATGTGAGACTCTCACTGGGAAAAGTCAAAAATATGTAAACACTTAATTTGAGTGAGTTTGCATCAAATTGCTCTGCAGCATGCCTGTAGCAGTTTGTATGCTCAGCATCCATGTTTAAAATGTTTACATTTTACTAACACCTAGCATTGTCTAGATTTCTAATTATGAACAGTTTAACAGGTGTACAGTGACAATTTTCATGCCATTAATTACTAATGAGTTTGTGTGTCTCTTCACATGCTTGTTACCCTGTCTGTCCCTAAAGACTCCATTTTGTTCTGTTGAGTTATCTATCTTTTCTTACGCCAATACAACACATTTTTTTCCTAGGGCTTTGTTTTAGCTTTCAATAGTGTTAATTTTCTTTCTTTTCCCCTCTTCTCTGAGGCTGAACTCCCTCTTGAAAAATACTTCTCTCAGATTCTACTTCTAACCCTTCACTCTGCAGGTACTTCAAACTGGTCTAAGAAACAGAAGGGGCAAATGTCAGAGTGCTGTATTCCATTTCTTACTCATCATTCACTAATGAGATGCTAAATAACTTGACATCTCAAAAGTGCCAAGTCTAATATGATGCTCCCTAATATTCCCCATTGCAAACATGGTCAATCTATAGTACTTATATTAGTAAATGACTGTTCCATTAATACAACTCTTGAGGCAATGAACTTTGGAGTTGTCTCAGTCTTTCCCTCTTTCTCTTACTACATGTAATTGTTTCATTAGCAAATCCTATCAATTATATGTTCTATAAGGTGTACAGCCGATTCTGGACAACCCATTGTGACCAATGGTCTCTTACATTTTAACGTTACTTATGATATCAGATACATATTTTCCTAATAACTTATTTTACTTTCTTTCATTTTTGTTCTTTGTTTAAGTTATCACTATTCTACACTAAACAGAAAATAATACGTTATACTTAATGGAGAAAGATTAGAAATATTATCTTCAAAATCAGGAATAAGAGAAAGATATCAGTGATTACAACCATTTAATCAATGATTAAAACCATTGTGGTTTTAGTCAATGCTCTCAGGGGAAAAATAGCTGTAAGTATTAAAAGAAAAGAAAAAAATATCATTACTTGTAGATGTTATGACTACCTTATTCAGAAAAACAGCAGGATTGATATGATTAATGCATAGTAGTAATAAGAATTAAAAGGAGAAGTCCTGCTGCAGATTTAAATTAGGGACTTTTTTTTTTTTTAATGAAAGTTATTTCAATCATGGAACTGGATGTTCACAAAGGGAATGATGTGAATATAAAAAAAGAAATTCAAGACCGAGCCCTGAGGCACTCAAACATTTAGAAGCCGAGAACATTATAAAGAACAGTGAAAGGAGGCTAAAAACAAGTGCAGAAAAGGGAGAAAATAGCTTGAATGTGGTCCTAGAAATAACAAAAAAATAAAGTCTTCCAAGGGGAAGAAATTGATCAAATATGTCATTGTTACTGCTAAGTCAAAGAAAATGGAAACTGAGGGTTGACACCAGATGATCTTTTACATCATTGGTGACCTTGAGTAGAGTCATTTTGGTTAATAGTGGGAGAAAAAAAAAGCCTAACTTAAGTAATTATGAGGAATAGGAGAATTATAGACATAAGCATAATATCCGCTTCGATAAGCTTTGTTTGTTTTTAGGATGATATAAAGGACACCTTATTTATTTGCTCATAAAAATAATGTAGTAAAGAGAAAAAGACAATTTTCTAATGTTTATTTTTGAAAGAGAGAGAGAGACACAGAGTGAGCAGGGGAGGGACAGTGAAAGAGGGAGACACAGAATCTGAAGGAGGCTCCAGGCTCTGAACTGTCAGCACAGAGCCCAATGCAGGGTTCGAACTCATGAACTGCAAGATCATGACCTGAACCAAAATCGGATGCCTAACCAACTGAGCCACGCCGACACCCCAGGAAAGGACAATTTTCATAGGCAGAAGATATTAAACAGAAATACTGGAGAGAGAGAGGCAAACCATAAGAGACTGTTAAATACAAAGAACAAACTGAGGGTTGCTGGAGAGGGTTGGGTGGGGGAATGGGTTAAATGGGTGATGGGCATTAAGGAGGGCACTCTTCCAGGTGACCACTGGGTGTCATATGTAAGAGATGAATCACTGAGTTCTACTCCTGAAGCCCAGACTACACTATATATTACTAACTTGATTCTAAATAAAAAGAAAAAAAAAAAAAAGAAATACTGGATATAGGTACTTATTGCACATTGGTGTCTCTGAGAAACAGACACCAGAATATGTATTTTCATTCATATTTATATTGTATTTTTGGGGGAGTGTTCTGAGGATGAGGTCCTGCGGGCAGGGTGGGCTTCGGGGGAAGGTGACCTGTGTGCAATTGTACAGAGCCTCATGCTCAGAAGGGCCCCGCTCTTAATTTTATGCTCTACTCTCACCATTTGGAATTGTTAATCATTTTTGAACAAAGGGCTCTACAATTTCAAATTGCACTGGGCTCTGAAAATTACATTGCCAACCCTGTCTGTAAGAGCACAAAAGATGCAGGACTGGACAGGGCCAGTCCAACAAGGACCTCTCAATCTGTGCTAAATTCGAGTGAGGGAGCAACAATTTTATACCCTTTCCTTACCAGTCACTGGAAGCTGGCTGTCCTGGAAAGAGGGTACAGCTTTGGGTAAGACAGCTCTCTTCAGCAGAGCCTAAACACTGGACAGAAACAGATGAGGGAAGTCAACCACCAAAGTTACAAGCAACTAATGAAAAAGTGCTTCAACCTCAGAAAGAAATCACGGCAGGAAGCAATGAAACCTACTACAGTATTTGAGGAGGAGAAGGGGGATGTAATGCACAAGGTCACCCTGAATAGGAGTACACAGACTTAATTATTATAATAGGAGAGACATCAATGACATCAAGGAAGTCTAAAGCTTAAGAAATGTATGGGTTTTCATACTGAAAAGGTCTGTGGAGTTAAAAACATGACTTAAAAAAAAAACCTCCTTATAGACACATGCTTGTAAAATGTCTGTGCTTTAAGAATAAGATAAAATCATAAAAACATGGAGGGAGAAAGGAAAGAGATTACCTACAAAGAGACTGTGAACAGATGGCATGCACCTTCTAATTAGCATCATGAAACTCTAAAAGATGTCAGACAAGTGCTTCAAATAGCTGAAGGGACATCTTTAGGAACTGGAATTACATGTTCAGAAATATTTTTATCAGTGAAAGAAAATAAATACGCTTTCAAATATTCAATTACTACGATCTTTTTCTTCCATGCAACTTGCTGTGAAAGTTGCTTGAGAAAAACCTGCAATAAATAGAGAGGTCTCAGAATGAGGAAGTCCTGGGGCTCACGAAACAGAGACTCTAAGCCCAGAGAACATCTCAGGCTGGCAGAGCTAAAAGAAGCCTGGGCAACAAGTGCTCTATTTTAGGGAGTAGTCCAAAGAATTCTAGGAGAAATATTCCTTGGGATAAACATTGATTGATGGTTACTTTTGGAAGCCTGAATAATTATAAATAATGTGAAAATTCACTATTCTTCTATTAATAAAGGGAAAAGAGAAAATAAGACAAAGTCAAAACAAAAAAAAATTATCTACCAGAATTATAGATTTCAAACATGAAACAAATTATTTTGGAACACAATGTGAGCACTGAAGATCAAACAAATCCATGTGACTTTGATGGCATGCACCATCTTCATGAGAGGCACAATTATCTTAATTCTAATATCCAGGTAAAGCAGAGGAGGAAATGGAATCATAAAACATTTGATTTTACAGCAATAAATGAATAGACATAAAATAAATTACATAGTCTCAAACTCTGTTTAAAACAAAGATTTATAATTTTAGAACCAAGCAATGATAAAAAAATAAAAATGTAACTAGAATTACCAATGAGAATATCAACATAGATGCATCTTGATAATGTAAAAGTAATGGTGTAGCTGCCCATCAGGTGGCACAAAACAGTAGGAAAGTTGGAAGAAGGGACTGGAATATGAATACTTCTACAGTGGTGCTTAGAAGACAGATAAAGGAAATGAAAAATCAAAATAATGTAACAAATAACTGCATGGATGGCAAAGTGAATATTGAGACAAAAGGAAAATAAGTAAAAAGGTTTAACTTTCATCTAGAATTGGAAAAATCAATGAATAAAGATACCAATAGCTTATTCAGAAATATCTCAGCAATAAGAAATAAAAACCCATTCTGAATAATGAGAACTGGTAAAGAAGATGAGGAGTGGAGATCTTCTCTATGGAAGGCATTTATAATATTTGCTTATATTTTTTTCATAAAATGCTTTTTAAATTTATTTATTTATTTATTTAGAGAGTGAGACAGAGTGGAGCAGGGGAGGGGAAGAGAGAGAGGGAGACACAGAATCTGAAGCAGGTCCCAGGCTCTGAGTTGTGGGCACAGAGCCTGATGTGGGCCTCAAACTCGGGAACCAAGATCATGACCTGAGCTGAAGTTGGATGCTTAACCGACTGAGTCACCCAGGTGCCCCTATAATATGGTGCTTTAATTTAAAAAAACAGAGTGGAATTGCTGAACTCTATGTTCAATTCATGTTTAGCTGTTTAAGAGGCTGACAAACTATTTTCCAATATTTGGTACCATTTTACATTCCCACCAGCAATGGCCATTTCCATTTCTCTACATCATTACCAACACTTGTTACTGTCCATCTTTTTGATTAGCCATTCTTCCAGGTATGAAGTGAAATCTCATTGTGGTTTTAATTTGCATTTGCCTAATCACTAATGATATTGAGTATGTTCTCACATGCATATTGGCCATTTGAATATTTTCCTTAATGATATGTCTATACAAATGTTTTGCCAAATGCTTCGTTGGGATGTTTTGTTTTTTTTTTATTACAGAGTTATAAGAGTTCTATACATAGTAATACAAGTTATCTATCAATTATATAATCTGCAAATATTTGCTCCCAATCTGTTGTTTGTCACTTCACTTTCTTATTGGTGTCTTTTGAAGTACAAAGGTTTTAATATTGAGATAGTACAATTTATCTTTTTTTTTCCTGTATTGGACTCTGGTGTTGTAGTTAAGAACTCTTTGTTACCCATGGTCACAAAGATTTTATTCTAAATTTTCTTACAGAAGTTTTATAGTTTTGGATCATATATTTAATTCTAGGATCCATTTTGAATTCCTTTTTTGTTTGTGAGACCAAGGTCTTAGTTCACTTCTTTGCATATGCATATCCAGTCCTCCCAACATCATTTGTAAAACAATAACAGCAACAACAAACACAAACCACCTATCCCTTCGCCACCAGATTGTCTTGGCACCATTGTCAAATGTAAGGAATAATTTCCGAATTGAATTGTCAATTCTCTTTCACTGGCTACACATCTATCTTTGGAGAAACACTATATTATGTTGCTACTGTAGCTTCATAGTAAATTTTGAAATTGGGTAATATAGATCATTTAACTTTGTTCATGTTTTTCAAAATAATTTGGGGTATTTTTAGTCATTGGAATTACTATATACATTTTAAGAGAGGCTTGACAATTTTTACGAAAATTCTGCTGGAATTTTCAGAAAGAATGTGTTGAATCTATAGATCATTTTGGGAATTGCCATTTTTATAATAATGAGTTTTCCAATCCATAAAGGTGATTTCTTCTGTGACCTTGCTTTACTCAGTTATTAGTTTTAGTAGGTGTGTGTGTGTGTGTATGTTCCTTTGGAATTTTCTAACAACCAGATCATGTCATTTGCAAATAAAGCTTTATCCTTCCTCTCCAAACTAGGTAACTAGAAGTCTTTATTTATTTGGCTTAAAACTTCCAGTAAAATTTCTAATTAATCATATTTCACTCTATTATTTGAACTATCATGAGAACACATCCTGCCCTCAAGTATTAAATCCCCTGTCATATTTACCAAAATGTGAATATCTCATCATATGTACGGCTGATGAAGTTATTGATGAACTGATACCTGCCTTGGTCCAGAAATCACATGTTAAATTCAAAGTCACATAAACATATAGATATTAACATCTTATCAATTACATGTCATCCCCAACTCACATATATCTGAGATATCCAATTTATATATTTTAATTGATATGTAAACTTCCATTCACCTTGCAATTATGTAATAATTTCTATTTGTATTGTTATGCAATAACAGAAAGGGAGAGTCCCAAAATGCTTAACAAAAGTACTAAGTATGTCATTTTTTTGACAGGAGCTTCCTATGTAGCCTCATTTGCCACTGTACAGTCATTGCCTCCATACAAACTTTTTATCCAATCATGAACAAGTATCCCTTTGTAAAATTTGCATCCATATAGTTTTCCATGTTTGCACATATACAAAAACTCTATTTTCTTTAAATAATTGTTAAATATTAATTTCTACATACTATTTCATAATGTAGATATATCCATAAATACTTGACTATTTCAGCCATCCCTTTAATCATAAGCATTAAGGTTATTTCCAACTTCTAATTGCTATTATGCAAATTCTACGGCAATGACATTCTCATACAGGTCTCTTTTGCACACAAACACTTCTATTTCCAGAGTGTGTTATAAGGGCATTACCAGGTTATGCACAAACACACTTTGTAAACACTTTCTAAATATTTAGTTAGATATACACACACACACATAAACTTTAGCAAGTATTTGTGTATCTGTGTTTAAAACTGTAGAATGAAATCTGAAAAGATTTTGATCTAGCATCAAAATAATAAATGTGATTATATCTGGGTAAGTAGGCAAGGGATCCTATTAGGGATGGAAATCAAAGGACTTTTAGCCTTTTCTAACATATATTTACAGTCTACATTCAAATTTGTTATTGTGAAAATGGCTTAAAAACATAAAAAGTATAAAAATGTGTGTTTAGGCATCTATAATCATAAAGGAAAACAAAAAACCTGTTTAAGAAAATTTCTGGTACTATAGTTACCTGGGACATATTAGACTTGCTAGACTTGAGAGAAAGAGAACTGACCAATCATGACTAAATCGTGTCCACCAGAAATATTCACTAATTTTCCTGTTTCTGGAAGTGTTTCTCATCCTTGCAGCAATTTTCTTGTGTTCATGAAGTTGGTCATAACACTGACCTGTAACAGTTTGTGTGTGACTAAACCACTTTGTTGTGGGGAATGAGTTTAATATTCATGAAGCCTTTATTACATGGCACTGGTTTAAAGGTACAACATTGGCAACAAAAGATGATATAGAACCAAACTCAGACACAAAGCAGTGCATATCTTTAACCTCGATATAAATGACAAGAATTTCATTAAGCCAACTGCCTAGTCTTTTCAGATAGTTGAATATAAATGTGGACCTTGTAAAGAAATGCATATTAATACTGTTATAAAAGAATGTATAGTTCGATAACTAGAGTTATTAGGCTATTTATTTCAAGGAACATTATACATCTAGGAAATGAGAGTTTTGTCCTCAACTGTTGTCTTTCTGGACGAGTGCTTGGCTACAGATTACTGCCAACTACACATGTAATGGAGTACATTTGCAGTTACTACAGGATTAAGATTTGTCATTACAAGTTACGAATGACCAATTTCCCTTCACAATTGTGTAGTAATTATTGTCAAAACGGAACATCAGCACAACCACTTAAACACATTGTGTATATATATTTTTTTCCTTTTCACAGAAAACAAATGATCTCTAAAATCAGCTATTACCGTGGCTAATGAACACTTTGTCACAACATAAAGATCGCCTGAATTTCCCTCTGGACCAATCTCATTAAGTCCCAAACATAACATAATTTAAATATCTGATTTATGATGCTCCAGCACTGCTTTCTACATGGAAGGCCTGTCAGAAGACAGTTAAGGACAGAAAATTGGTCGCTTAATTTCACGATTTCCCTCACTCTGTACTCTCTATATTTACCAAGTTACTGAATGCTGTCCATTATTTTCTCCTTGCCCATCTTCCCCGTTTCTGCTTTTAGTATCATCACCCATGCCTTAATTTTTCTTGAGTGCAAACAGCCTTTTGGTTTTTCTCTTATGCTTAGTCTTCCTTTACCCAGTTACAAATGTGCTACCTAGGGAAAATCATTTAAAACATAAAATTTTTCAACTTAAATGTCTTTTCATTAGTGTCTTCCCACTGATTTGTGGATAGTATTGTCAAACTAGACACATAATTCAGGATATCTGTTGATTCATGCAATCAATATTTATGAAGTATCCTTCCTAGCTAATTCCCTCTCTCTCTCTCTCTCTCTCTCTCTCTCTCTCTATATATATATATATATATATATATATATGTATTTTTTTTTAAGTTTATTTATTTCAAGAGAGACAGAGACAGCACAAGTGGAGGAGGGGCAGGGAGAGAGGGAGACAGCAAATCCCAAGCAGGATCCACGCTGTCAGTGCAGAACCCAACATGGGACTCAAACCCACAAAACCATGAGATCATGACCTGAGCCGAAATCAAGAGTCTGATGCGTAACCGACTGAACCACCCAGGCGCCTCTCTCTATATGTTTAACCCATAGTTTACTGTTGTGTTTACATATTATAGTCAATAGGTAGCCTGCTTAGAACAAAACACATTTATTCAGAGCTAAGATCTGAATTTGATCTAGTCTTGATTGCTCCACTCTGAGCTTCAGAATCTTCACTTCAGAGACCCAGAAATCTTCATCAGTCTCCATGTCTATAGCTATGGATATTTTATGGCTCTGTGTCACTACATAGACTCATGTAAGTGTTTGAAGTGCAGCTCTGGGTCAATCATGGCAAAGCTGTTTGCTCCGTCTTCTTTTGACTGCTTGGTTAGTGCCATCTTCTTTCTCCATCTCTGCTGTGTGGCAGACCCAATTCTTCCACCATAATGGGTGAGAAGTTAGAGGGAGTGGATGGTTCTTCTTAACTGTCCTTCAAACTCTTGGTCTACCAATTTGATCTACCAATTACAGAAGGTATTGAAGTCTCCAAGTATAATAATATATTTGTTTATTCTTCTTGTAGTTTTATCAGTTTTTGCCTTGTTCACTGTGATCCTCTGTTGTTAGGTGTGTACAGATTTAAGATTGGTATAACTTCTTGTAGTATTGACAACCTTATCATTATGTAGTACATTTTTAATTTCTGATAATTTTCCTTATTCTAAAGTCAGCCTTTTCTGAAATTTCTCCAGCTGATGTTAACTTGTAAACTCTTTCTCCATTTCATTACTTTTAACCAAATGAGAGGAATGCCCTTCCCCCACAGCTCTGAAACAAGTTTCTGGTGAAGTTGTCCCTCCTGGAATGCAGACTTTTGTTGTAGAGTAGGTCCTGGTCCTATTTTACTAAGATTACTCCTCCCCTAAATTTCCACAGTCACCAGGGGATATTTCTTGGCTCTTAAGCATGGGATCCTGATGGGGTTCCTAGAGATAAAACACATGAAAGTGTAAGATGCTTCCTAAGATTACAGCCCCTGTAGTTTCTCATTCTCAGGTTAGTCTTCACAAAGCCTCCAGCAACTTGCCAAAGTTTCCATTTACATGTCTCTACAAATGTATAGCTCCAGCAGCTTGTGCTCCAGGGAAGCAGATCTTGGTTATAACTCTCTGGATATTCCTGTCTCCAGAAATTTTTTTTTTTCTGTCTCCAGATTTTGATGTCATATTTTGTCCTGCAAATTCATTTCTCTAAAAGGACAGTTCTCTGATAGGTCAGTAGTCCAAATTTTTCATGTTGTGAAGATGGGAATGATAACTTCCAAGATCTTTACACCTTGGAACTAAAACCAAAAATCCATCCAATCACTTTTTAAACCACTTAACCTCTTTTGAAAAGTCAACTGTAAAGATACCCAATTTGTTAAATGCATATTGGTGAGGTAGAAAGAATTAAGATAAAATATTTGCACAATGCTCTTAATTACTTTGTTGAATAATTTAACTCTGGGATTTATAAAAAGGATGTGAAAGAGTGTAATATGGCTTATGCTTGGAAGATATTTGGAAATAAGTTTTAACTCTAATAGTTTGACTCTAGAGCTCATCTCCTTCAATGGTGAATATAGTCCATCTTTGCCATCATCCCTATAATCAATATAAACCATAAACAATATCATGATTAGTGCATATGCCCTGGAATTTTTGAGCCTATAATATTTTGGAGTCACCATGTGTGATAGTTAATTTTATGTGTCACCTTAACTGGGATAAAGAGTGCCTAGAGAGCTGGCAAACATTATTTTTGGGTGTATCTGTGAGGGTGTTTCCAGAATAGACTAGCATCTGAATCAGTAGACTGAGTCATGAAGATATACACTCACCAATGTGAGTGCACACCATCCAATCCAGGGGGACCCTGAAGAGAGCAAGAAGGTCAAAGAAGAACAAAGTCTCTCTATGCCTTATTTATCTGTGACATCCATCCATTTTCTCCTGCCCTCACCATAGGAGCCTCTGGCAGGACTTCAGACCCAGACTGAATTTTATACTGTTGTTCCTGTTTCTCCAGCTTGCAGATGACAGACTGTAGAACTTCTCAGCCTATATAATAAGATATATATTTATATTTATATGTATATTCATATTTATATAAGTATATGTTAAAATATTAGTTTTGTTTCTCTGGGGAACCCTGACTAATATGCCATGTGATACACAACACAGTCTATCTGAATTATTGGAAGTAATTTTTACTATCTGTGGAGAAATAATATTTTTTGATATAATTTTTATATATTTTTACATACATTTTAAGGATTAGCTGATAAGCAGAGTTATGTGTATTTTTGGTGGAACACACACTGCTTCTTTTTTGCTCTTTCTTTTCTTTTTTGTCCTGAGCAAGAATAACAGTATGCATTCATATATTGTGTAGTATTGAGAACGATTTTACACATTACCACAGCATGGTGAAATCTCTAAATATTTAGTAAATTATATATTAAATTAGCGCACTGTGGTGTTTATAGATTATGGAGAACACCTGTGTAGTCTACATTGTAGTGCTCAGTTCAAACATAATCATTTAAAAATAACACATAAAGAATCAAGTAAGCTATTTTCCCATGAAACTAATGGTAAATCTTGGCTAATATTCAGTGGAAAGTTCAGTTATAGAAACGATTCAGTTTAGTGAATATAAAACCAGTATAAAACAAATTAATTCAAAATCACTTTTGGAAACTACATTTCATAACATAAATATCATCTGAATATACTTCAGCTTAAATCATATACTCTTTTTGAGGAAACCAAAGTTTTAGATTTAGAATGTAATGTAAGTTGTTAACAATTAAAAAAGATGTTGTGTTTATAATTGGAAAGACAAGGGGAGATGTGTTGTTACCTAGGGGTATTCATCAGAAAGACATCTCCTTGTGATTGACATTAATAGGAGTTCCACATGTGTATTTGGGAAAGAAAATTCCCAATTAGTGTTTTCCTCCCATACATTTCATTTCTCATAAGGTTTAGTTGATGAGCTGTATCAGCAATACAGTTTTAGAAATGTTTACCAAAGAATGAATCGTGAAAACATTTCTTCCTTTGCATTCAGTGAGAAATCCAATATAATTTCATGCATAATTAGAGTTTAAATGATGCCATTAAAACAGTACAAAAAAGTAAACATATACATTTCCTATCCCAGAGTTCTAAGTCTTGGTATTTGAAATTATACTCTTTGTAGAGCTAGGAATTAAAATAAATAATGATTAATAAATAGAGACAGAGACTTTTTAACTTTCCAACATCTATAGTTCCATGAAACGTCCTAAAATTAAGTGTCTGTTATTATAAAGCGTGAAGTTATTTGCATTTATCCTATAGAATCATTTTGTAGAATTTAATGTAAATGTAAAACTTTCAAAGTTTTATAGATCTAGCAAGTTTGAAATGGCTCATTTTTTATTACAGGTTATTTGATTTATTGGTGGTATTACTATGTCTTAGGTATACTTTTAGAAATGAGACTATAATATTCTTATGTTTAGCAGCTTTTAAGTCACTATAAAGCTTAACATTCTACTTATATGGAAATTATTGAATATATTTGTCCCTGAGATAATCATCTGATCCTTCCTTCCTTTCTTCCTTCCTCCCTCCCTCCCTACTTCTTCCTTTTCCTCTTTCTTTCTTTCTTTCTTTCTTTCTTTCTTTCCTATAAAACAATGAGGCTTATTAGAGAGGTCTGGGGACTCCAGCACTTATCATTTTCATCCCTCATTCTCTGCCCATATTATTTTTTCCCCTCCTGACTCTAGTTGCTATTTTCACCATGAGCATCTTTTAAATTAATGCTGTTTTTAATGTAAGAGTTTTATATATAGCATGCCTTTTTTAGGCAGCACAATGACTCCCCAAACATATCTATAACTTAATCCTGCAATCTGTGAATTCGTTATGTTATATGGCAAAGGAAATTAAGGTTGGAAATGGAATTGAGGTTGCTAATCAGGAGACATTAAAATAAGAAGATTATCCTTGATTATCTGGGTGGACTCAATGTAATCATGAGTCCTTATGAGGCAGAGGGAGCATCAGTGTCAGAAATGCTATGTAAAAAAAAACTAATTAGCAATTCCTGTCTCTGAATAAGGCAGAGGTCATGAGCCAAATAATGTGTACAGCCCACAGAAACTGGAAAAAACAAGAAATAGTTTCTCCCCGAGGGCCTCTGGAAGGAACCTAGACCTGCCAATGCTTTGATTTGAGCCCATTGAGACTTACTGAGGACTTCTGACACCTAGAAATATAAAATGGTAAATCTTTGTTGTTTTTAGACATCAGTCTTGCCAATATTTTACAGCAGCAATGAGAAACTAGTACAATATCCAAAATGTAATTAACAATTCACCCAGACATGCTGACAATAAAATGAATGATAAAGCCCTCCTCCTTGTCTTCCTCTTCTCATTATTTTAGTTTCGTCTTCCTACACCTGATTTTGATTTTGTCTTTCTAAACCCCATACATATATTCAATTATGTATTTGTAAATGTTTTTATTTTTGAATGAGAGAGAGCATGTGAAGCAGGGGAGGTACAGAGAGAGAAAGGGACAGAGGATCCAAAGTGGGCTCTGTGCTGACAGCAGAAAGCCCTATGTGGGACTTGAACTCACAAACTGTGAGAACATGATCTGAGCCCAAGTTGGATGCTCAACTGACTGAGCCACCTAGTCACCCCAATTCTGCATCTTTTAAAATCCTTTCAGTTTCTCTGCTTTTTGATTTCCATGTGCATTTATTTTAATGTTTATTTTATTTTATTTTATTTATTTTTGAGAGAGAGAGAGTGAGCAGGCATATGCACGCATAGGTGGGGGAGGGGCAGAGAGAGAGAGAGAGAGAGAGAGAGAGAGAGATGGGAACAGAAGATCCCAAGCAGGCTCCATGGTGACAGCAGAAAGTCTGATCTGGGGCTCAAACTCAAGAACCCTGAGATCACGACTTGAACCAAAGTCAGACGCTTCACCAACTGAGTCACCCAGGTGGCCTCCATGTGCATTCTTGACAGTCTGATTCTCATTTTCATGCCCTGGACAGATGCAATGGCCTACTGAAAAACTCCCATGGCTTCTTCATTCTTGGCATCAAGATGTGCTTTATATGTCCAACTGAGACATAGGGTCCTCAAGTGAGGATTTTATATTTAAAATAGCTCTTCTCACAAATATATTTGCTAACTCACAGTATACGCCCTTTCAATCTAATAAAATTACAGTGATGACGATAATAGTTACTCTTGATTGGATTCAACACTGAATAGACAGTAGGCACCAGTGTAAATGTTTTAGTTTTATCACCTCATTTTTGTTCTCAGATATCTTACTAATTAGTTATTTCCCTATATTATGATTGAAGACGTTGAAGTTCAGAAAAGTGGAACAATTAACCAAAGGTCACTCATCTAGATAACTGCATAGTCATTGCTTGAAATTAGAGACATATAAATCTAAAACAATACATTTAACCTACAATATTATAGAAGATGCCAATGACTAAATCATACAGCCCCTAAATCATACAGACAATTCCCTTTTCCGTACTCCCCTACTAGAGCCATAGAGATTTGCCAGGCTGCTTTCAGGTAGCTGGTCATTTGAAAATTTTATTATTTTTAATAGAATAATTTAATAAGAAAGACATTCATATGGTTTCAAACTAAAAATATATATACATATGAATGTATTTCCAAAAAGAAGTCTCCTTCCTGCTTTACCTTTTCTCACCCATTTCCCACATGTCCATCAATGTTCTCTTTAATTCTTTGTACCCTTCTAAATTTATGCAAATACAAGAAAATATAAGCATATATTCTTATTCTTCCTTTCTTACACAAAAAGCATAATATATGTAATATTCAGCACCTTCCTTTTTTCTTCTTGTGAAAAATCCCAAAACTACAGAAATACGGAAGATAGTACAGTTATCACCTACAAACCATTCACTTAGATTCATCAATTGTTTTGTGCAAGATTTGAAACTGTTGTGAGTAGCATTACTATTAATAACACTTCCAACACCATGTATTAGAACGCAAAAGGAAGCAATACAAAGAATGATTCAAAAGCCAAAGAAATAATTCCAGGTTATGAAAGAAAGCAACTGCATTCCCATTATCTGGAGGTAAAATTTGCCGTTTTACTAAATGTTCATGTGTGTACCTAAGTTCTTCCACTGGTCAAACACATACCATTTTTCTAGGCAGTGTTTATTCTAATATCTAATATTAGATTCAGCACCATCACAGAATCTTTCAAGATATCACCCCCACCTTGAGGGAAGTTATGGAGCATTTCCTGAGCCTGAATAGTATTTGTGCAATGCGTGACCCTCTAAATGTTGGTACCTAGGGAAGAGGCTCTTCTTTCCTGGATTTAAAGGCCATACTGAGTTTGAGAAAGAATAACTGTGAATTTTTTTTCTAAAGAAATTTTCTGTTTAGAAAAGGGGGAGTAATGCTTCTAATCTAAAAAAAATTGGAATAAGTCAAATTGAAGCAAAAAAACAAAGACAAAGTGAAAAATAGGAACTTAATTGAAAGAACTCACAAAAAAAGTTTGCAAATTAGAAAAACAGAGAGCATGTTTTTAAAAAGGAAAAGAGAGGTTTTAACAATAAAAAATAAGTTAATAAATTATGTGTAATGATATAAACTAATGAGCACAATAATGGGAACATCAACAACTTTTAATCTACATGAATTAATTTGCTTTTTTGTTTCTAACTTCTCTACATCACATGGCAGATATTAATGCATCAATAACTTCACAATTGGAAGACATGTTGTATTGTTCAGGGTTATCCTGAGAAAGAGAACCAATAAGGTATATAGATAAGCTATATAAATTTATTTTAAGAAATTGGCTCATGCAATTATGGAAGCTGGCATGTCCAAAATCTGCAGAGTGGCCCAGCAGGCTGGAGACTAGGGATGAGCAATGCTATAGTTCAAGTCCAAAGGCCATCAACTGGCAGAATTCCTTCTTGCTCCAGGGAGATCAGTCTATGCTCTCAAGGCCTTTGATTTTTGGATGAAACCCACTCACATGATAGAGAGCAACCTGCTTTACTCATAGTCCACTATTTTAAATGTCAGTCTCATCTAAAAACATTCTATGGAAGCATCCAGAATATTTGACCATATCTGGTAACGCTGCTTAGCCAAATTACCACATAAAATTAATGCTCATAAACACAATGTGACCCATATCCAATTATTGCTTATATGTGTAAACAATAACTATTATATGAAGATCAAAATACTCATGGCTTATAATAACTTGTGATACTTCACTGTCAAGTTAGTAAACACCATAGTTTCGGCAAGATACCCCCGCACACATATCCACATACATATGTTTTATTTTATGTGCCAACTTAGCAATTTGGCTAGGTTATGATGCCCACTTGTTTGGTCAAATGACTGTCTAGACGTTGTTATAAAAGTATTTCCACAGAAAACAGAGACAGCTTCATGGCTTTAATACCAGGACAATCGCATAAGAGCACAGGCTCAGAGGGAACATGCTCTTGGAGATGAATGCTTTGATGCTGCCATCTTGAAATTCTTGATAAGCTTATCTTGGAACTTATCATGGCTAGCGCAGGCCATCCCTCCCAGCACCTCCCTGCCTTTCTGGAACACTTGCTGCCCCTGGCCCCCAAGTCCTACTTGACCTCCCCCTGCCCACATCTACCCAGTTACTCCTGCCCACTGCCATCCCGAGCAGAAGCCTGGGTGTGTAGAGGGTGGGGTCATGGGGGGTCAACTGCCCCATGTTGTCTCAGTACAGGGCAAGACACAAGCTGTCTGGCACCTTGATGTATTAAGTGGCACATTTGGCAGTATCAAATCTTTCCATTTCTTTTGTTTGTTTTTAATATTTTTAAGTTTATTCATTTTGTTAGAGAGACAGATGGGGCAGAGAAAGAGGGAGAGAGAGAACTCAAAGCAGGCTCTGCTCTATCGGTGCAGAGCTCAACAAGAGGCTCAAACCCACATATCACTGAGAGATCATGACCTGAGCTGAAACCAAGAGTCCTATGCTCAACTGACTGAGCAACGCCGGCACCCCTTTCTCCTATTTCTAATCTAGGTGTCAAGCATGTCCCAGTCAGAGATTGCAAACTTTTTGTGTGTCATCCATCCGGCAAGAGTTGGGATAGAAAGCTTATGGAAGGACACATACCAGGCTTGACTTCCTCATCCTTACTGGTCATGGCACGTCAGTTCAGTTCAGTGGCTGTACACACTGGCATGAATATGCCAGCCTGAAGATGGGCCCCTTGTTGCCTGCAAAGGTCTGCACTTTACTGGCAATTATCTCCATGCTGCACAATGCAACATTAAATAGCCAAAAATCACCGTGACAGGTTAAGAGAAAGCCTGTGAAAGAAAGGAAAAACTTCGTATTTCAGTACCCTTGACAACAATGTCCTCCTGCCATTTAAACAAAGGGAACCACATTTTCATTTTGCAGTTGGCCCCACAAACTAAAAGGATCCTTTAAAAACCACCAGCACCTCACACTTTGTCAAACCCAACGGGAAATCATTTGTCGTCATCTAATTCAACCCCGCAGCAGGATCTGACATGGCTGAGCTTTTCTCATTCTTGAAAATCTTTTCTGCTTTATGTTCTTCCTGGTTGTGTGCAATCCACTCTGGCAGTTCCTCCTCTGCATAATTGCCTTATGTGACGTTGACCTGAGCTTTAGTTTTAAGCTCTGTCTTTTTTTTTTTTTCCATAGACACCAATCTTCCAGGCTCAGCTCATCGACACCCATAGTCTTAAATAGCATCTCCATGTTGACTGATTCTCTGATTTATATATTCAAATTTGACCCTTCCATTGAGCTGTTGAATTGACCTTTCTGCATGAATGTCTAATAAGCATCTCAACTTCTTATGTCCACAAATGTTCCCTTCCCTCAGCCTCAGACCTTCCCCACTGCATATAATGACAGCATTATCCGCACAGCTGCACAAGGTCAACCCTTGGCCTAATGAGCATTGTTACGTAGTTATGATTTGAGAAATTTGATTAAATTGGTTCTTAAGAAATGTAATAATGGGAATATAGGATTATTTGTGATGAACTCTTTAGTAAAAGGCGAAAGATTTATGCGATCTGAAGAGAAACCAGAGTATTGTGATGAACTCTTAAAACTGAGTAAAGAATGGGGAGATGAGTGCCCGTTTTACTTCAAAAACCTTCAAAACCATGGATGAGCAGGCAGCTAACAACACATGTCTGCCTACTACTGAGTATACAGAAGAGGATCAAATTTATTTAACAATTATCTATAGAAACTATATGTACATCGGAGTTAAGGAATTTATTAAAACTGTTTGAAGTCTTGGGGCACCTGGGTGGCTCCGTCAGTTAAGAGTCTGACTTTGACTTAGGTCATGATCTCATGGTCTGTGGTTTCGAGCCCCCAGATTGGGCTCCGTGCTGACAGCCCAGAGCCTGGAGCCTGATTCAATATCTCCATCTCCGTTTCCCTCTGCCCCTCCCCCACTCATGCTCTGTTTCTCTCTCTCAAAAAGAAATAAACATTAAAAAATATTTTTAAATGTTTAAAATCTCTAATTTTTGAAAACTGTGAGCAATATCCAAAATGAAAGACAAACATAATTACACTTAAGTTTTGGAAATTGCATTGATGTTGTTGAACATTACATAAAAGAAATTGAATTTATTTTAAATTAATCATTGGTGAGACTACTTTTTCTTCTCTTAGAAAAAATTTGAGTCAGAATCATGCATTTGTTGAGATAGCAAATCAAGAATGTCCAAATCAAACAGATTTTATGAATATTATGGAAATTAACTAAACAGGCAATTATGTCAGCAACAACTTTTTGACTAAATTACTACTCATGAATTTGCCAAGTCATTATGAATCATCAAATTTTCAATCACTTGTGAAAATCTGTACTCACTAGCATTTTTTTATTTTAATTTTCTTTTTTTTTTACACTGGTTGTAATTTTAGGGATGTTATATAAATGTACTACCCATAGCAAGACAAAAAAATGAGGCAATGTATACGAAAACAGTATGTAATTGAATCTATATTAGATCATTTGTGTATTTTACAAATATCACACAGGACTAATATCTTCAGCATAAAACATTTTGATCAAGAATCAACAAAACATGCTTGACAATACTTTCATTATCTTGGTCATTTGCTTTTAACTGTGACTTTGAAATCATTAAAATGGTAATCATTTTGCTCAACGATTTAAAAACTCATTGATAATAAGATAAGTCTGAAATTGTCTAGGGCCATCATGTATATATTATCCTACCAATCTTTTCAGAGAACCACTTAAATATTATTGGAAATAAGACGTAAAACTATACAGTAAAGTAAGTACTATTTTGCAATTCAATAATTTCAGCAATCATTGAATTTCAGATCAATGGTCTTCTTTTTGGGATTCAAAATCTATTTAGAAATTCAATCATATCCACTGTCGTCTATGAAAAAAATTTTTTCATGTCTCCCTAATATTGGGTAAATAAATATCTTCTGAGATAATTAACTCCACAGACAATTTGAAAAAAAAATAAATTGATAGTAATATTAAAAAATTGGCTACTATCTTCAAATTTCATCATCTATTTTAATTTCATATTATCCAGTACATTCCTTCAATATTATCCACACACAGTTATTACTTACACTTATTCCATCCCAATATGACCTCATGGGAAACTCTGGCAGCCAGGGCACTGTTTTCTGAAAACAAAAGCCTAAATTCAGAGAGGTCTGATGTAAATGAGAATTAAAAATGTCTGTCAATGATCTCATAAAAAATGATACTTTTAGAGCTGCTATATATTATTTATTATATTAAAAAAACACTAAGATCATAATTTTCCATAGTAGATACTTTTTATTTAGTATCACAATGTGATTCAACCATCCTGCAATTTTTAATGATTATTGAACACTACATTTCCCTCTCTAACCAGAGTTTCAGATGTGAATTAAGTCCTGCTAATTAGAAGCAGTCTGAGATATTTGGAAGGCAGAAGTGGGGCATAATTAACTCCAGCCATTCATTCTCAGAGAGATGAAAGTTTCCTGTGACAGCATTCTGAAGTCATGTCCATTTCCCAGTTCCTTGTGTCAAGAGACAGTTACAATTGTTCCAGCATTTTAATGTGACTTTCTAATCTCTGTCCAGTGGCTTTGGAAGTCCATACTCTAACCTTATGAGTATGAGAGGTCATTGCACTATGGCTTTTTGATGTTGACTTAGCTCCAGTGACAGCCTGAAAGCAAGTTGTTCCCCTAAAGGATTAGTTGTGAAGTGATCACTCAAAAAAAGCCCAGATTAGAGTCCTTCAAATAATTCTTTAAGTACCTAAGTCTATTAAAATAGCTAGAGTAGGTTCTGTTTATTTTACCGAATTTTCCACTAATCAAATAATGAAAATGTGAAAATGACCAAACTATGGCTAAAATAAATCATATCATATGTAATAGAGTGACCGAGGGGATCAGTTCAGTCCAGGCTGAGAGTACAAAAGCTGGAATGTGAATGGGGAAAAGTCAGTGCTACTTCATGACAATTAGGTATAAAAAAAAAAAAAAAGGAGTCTAGGAAAGGGCATTTCTGAAATTAGGAAATATATGATGCCTATCTACATTACTATGCAGATAACAACCATCAGCATCATCAAATCATCAAATAATAATAATAGTGGTTAAAATCCAGAACATAAAGTCTATATGGTGGACAAAAAATAATGAAATAAATGAATTTAGGAATTTGAATCTAGAATAAATTCTCCTAAAGTGATAGGGTTCAAAGACTCATTTCATGGAATACCCACAGCCAAGATCACCTCTCAGGCCAGAAACCAACCCATATTCAAACATCTCTGATAAAAGTATTTCTCTGAGTTTGACACCCAGGAAAAATTTACATGTGCAGAGGCATTAAAAGTGAGCTTCCAGTTGATAAGTAATCCTGCAGCACATAACTAAATTTGGCAGTATTACTTTAAAACATCTCAGTGGACACATGTAGAATAAATGGAACTTAATGCAAGGGAAATCGACAGGAATGGAAGTTCTGGGTTGACAACTGCATTGCTTTGAAGGAAGATAGGTTGTGTTCAGGTGGCCAAGCTTCAGACTGTAGCAGGGAGAGATCTATATCCTGTCTTCCATCAGAATGCTGCCCATAAGCATATATCTCTACTGATCCCTGGCATGCTGCAAGGTGTCATGGAAGTGCTGCTGCGTTGAATTATAGTTCATTAAGATCATGACTGGCCACCAGGAGGTCAGCAGAGCTCACTAAACAAAAATACACCAATGGCTACATTGCAATACACTCATGATGATAGTATGTTGACACTTCTTTTTTAGCTTTTAGGCTGTGTGTTATGGTTGATTATCAAAAGGGCACAAACAGAAAATGTTTTTTTGTTTTGTTTTGTTTTGTTTTCAACGTTTATTTATTTTTGGGACAGAGAGAGACAGAGCATGAACAGGGGAGGGGCAGAGAGAGAGGGAGACACAGAATCGGAAACAGGCTCCAGGCTCCGAGCCATCAGCCCAGAGCCCTACGCGGGGCTCAAACTCACGGACCGCGAGATCGTGACCTGGCTGAAGGCGGACGCCTAACCGACTGCGCCACCCAGGCGCCCCAAACAGAAAATGTTTTGAGTGTTCTCCAAATTGATTAAAAATTGAAGTTCATACATACATAGAAGGACCTCAAATAAGAAACATTGGGGTGATTAATAGGTATAAGTGCAAATGGCTGGAAGAGTAAAGGGGATTGCTTTAGGAGGAGAGGAAGCATGTCAACTACTGAGGAAATCTACTAATATCAGAACAGCTGCAAATACATATGGAAAGAAATTTATCCAAGTTATCTTAGGAATGATCAGTATTAGTTAATGGGCTGTGACATTTACATGGAACTGTGTGTGCCCACATGTGGAAGGTTGTCAGTAAATCTTCTTAGATTTCCTAGGCAAGTCGCAACCAGTTTTCACATAAGCATCATAACGTATAATGTTGTTCTGATATGATTGATTTGAATTCCCTAAAGAGAGAGCAATCCACATAAAAAGACTTTCTAAGAAAAGAAGATGTGGGAGAAAGGTCAGGGCAACTAAAGTAAATCTAAAAGGAATGACCTAAATTGGCAAGCAGTATATAGAACTATGTAAGTGTAAGATTAAGTTTAACATTTATTTTAAGATATTCTATTTCCTAATTTTTCTTTTTTTTTTTAATTTTTTTTAACGTTTATTTATTTTTGAGACCGAGAGAGACAGAGCATGAACGGGGGAGGGGCAGAGAGAGAGGGAGACACAGAATCGGAAGCAGGCTCCAGGCTCAGAGCCATCAGCCCAGAGACGACGCAGGGCTCGAACTCACGGACCGTGAGATCGTGACCTGAGTCGAAGTCGGACGCTTAACTGACTGAGTCACCCAGGCGCCTCTATTTCCAAATTTTTCAATCTTCATAAATTAAAAAGCATTGAACCATAAGAACTGAAATGTACAAATAACTATGACTTTAATCAGTAAGAAATGTATGATATATACAGCAAAAAATCAGAGATTGGTGATCCAGGGGCTGTTCAATAGTTTTCAAATATAACCACAAACTCTTCTTCCTCTCTAGAATTTTCACAGTGTTAACTTTTTGTCCTTTGATAGCAAGATGGCTGCTGTATGTTTAGGTACCACAACTATATTCACAGCCAGAAAGTTGGGAAAGCCAGCCCAGGGTGGCAAAACCCGTCTCCATGGCTCATTTCTTTCATTAATATAGAAACTATCCCCCAGAATCTCCCAGCAACACTGTCACAACATAGCTATGGGACCCTTTTTGGCAGCAAGAAAGACTGAAAAAGAAATGATAAGACTTGACAATTTTCGTGGTAAGACCTAGACAAGGATGGACAAGGGTGTCTGCTACAATGATTATGCATGTATTGCTTTTATAAAATTAAAATTTTAAATACTTCAAACTTTCAAAAATATAAAGTTAATGTAACACATTGCATTAATAATGCAATGCTAGGGGCGCCTGGGTGGCGCAGTCGGTTAAGCGTCCGACTTCAGCCAGGTCACGATCTCGCGGTCCGTGAGTTCGAGCCCCGCGTCGGGCTCTGGGCTGATGGCTCAGAGCCTGGAGCCTGTTTCCGATTCTGTGTCTCCCTCTCTCTCTGCCCTCCCCCGTTCATGCTCTGTCTCTCTCTGTCCCAAAAATAAATAAACGTTGAAAAAAAAAAAAATTTTTAATAATGCAATGCTAATGTACACCCTTAGATATTTAATGTAAAAAAATATTGCACATGTATATATATATTGCACTATATATATGTATGTGTATATATATATATATATGTATATATATATATTGCATATACTGCAAACAACTTATCTCCAGAGTCACACTCCTCCATGCCTATCGCAGGTAAACACTCATTTGAATGTGATGTTTCTTAGTCCAATTCATTTGTTTTTATTTTTAATGTATGTACTATGCACACAACACACACGTGTGTGAATATGAATATTATATAGATAAAAATACAAATTATATATGCATATATCAAAGAAATATAATAAAGCAGTAAGTTAATACATCTGCCAGACACCAGATAGAAAAAAAACCCGTAAAATCTGATAATACCAATGGTTGGTGAAGATATGCAGAAACAGGAACACTTATATGCTTCTGTTGTAAGCATAAATGGGTACAGATACTTGATAGAAATATTTGCCATTATCAGTTAATTGAACACGTACATGAATCGAGTCCTGTGATTCTAGTTCTATGCATAGACACTAGGAAAACTTTTCCATATGAGCACTAGGAGAAATCAAGCAGAGAACTGATAAATAAGGCATACCATTTTCACCACTTTGAAGTGAACAAACAGTTATTGATATTTATAGATGAATCTCACAAATTGAAGAGTGAGCAGAAAAGAAATTGTCAATGTATTCAATAGAATATGATTTGTGAAGTTTAAATAAGTTGAAATTAATATTATGTATTACTTTTGTAGAGAAAAAGGATAGAAAAGTCATTATCTTAACTCTGTTGGGACAAGAGATTAGGAAGAAGAAGCAGATTATTTTTCCCCCTAGCAGAGATAGTTAGGAAAAGCATTTGGGAGATTAGGGGAGAAATATTATCCCTGGGGCATCACTTGTGGTTTATTCTAATAATCTCCAACACTCATATGTGGTCATATTGATCTGAACACATACCAAATCCATAATGAAGCCTATAAATCAGCAAGGAGAGAAGACACACACTTGTGCACACACACATACACACACATCCCTGTAAGGTTATATTAATTTACTGATTTCATTTAGTCAGAAGTATCAGAAATAATCATGGCCCCTGAGAGCAAGAGGAAATGAAGCATATTTTTGTGGTCATTATTAAGTGTAAATTCTTTAAAGAAAATTATTTTAAATTTTCTTATATTTTATTGCAAACTATTTTGGCCTATAATATATATCATATTATATATATATGTTATATATGTAAATTATATATATATTTCCATTATCTTGATTGTTAATGTTTGTGTTATATTAATATTTGCCATCAAAGATACATTTTCCATCTGATTTCTTTTTCTCAGTTCTAAAAGGAAGGCAATAATAGCAATACTGTTTAGAAAATTCCATTTATGTCATGGAATTAATATCTCTTTTACCAACACCAGAATGCTATGATGACCAATAAAATTAGAATAGGAGTGGGCTGTTCTTTAGGGTCTATGCAGAGTGGGGGAAATTAGTAGTCAACGAAAACCCAAAAACGTACCAAAGATGGGAACAAGAATCATAGTCACAGGTCAGTCAGAAAACAGAAACTGCAAAACAAAGACCAGGAAAAGTATGCCAAATTCTCTTCATCTCCATGGTTACTTATAACGTGATTAAGCTGCACATGCTGAGACCAACAGCCCCAGCCTCTGTTTAGAATGTTCTCTTCTCCTCAAGGCTGTGTGCCTGTGTGATTTCACAGAAATACCCTCTACATCCAGCACAGTATCTGAAATATACTAGGCACTTAATAACCATTTATTTAATTAATTAGTTAAATAGGGGTTATTTATTTATTTATTTGCAATTTACAATTTACAATGTCTCATCTGGTACCTAGACCACAGAAGATCAATGTCTTTCATATTTCATAGGCTAAAGGTCTTTTTAAAAGAGCACACTTATTTAGATATTATTAGATATTATTTAGATATTATTAACATTATTGCCCTAATTGTTCAAAGCTTTTCAATCCAGGCCACTTTACTGTCCACACAATAGAAGTAACCCCTTGAATCAGATTCCTCATCCCTAGCAGCTACCAGTCTACAGTCCCATACCACTTTTCCATGCATGGTGCTCCGAGTTAAGAGTTTTATGCTAAAAGGGAAGCTGAGCCTGGCAAGAGCCAATGTCAGTATCGTCTACACAATGGTAAGAAAGCAATAAATATTTAAACCCCAACATATTTGCATGGGAAACAGTTTTATACCAAATAAGATTGTTTGGGGGTGATTTTAAAAGTATATGTCAAGATAAAACTCAAATTGTAAGACAAGATCAAAATCTATCTAAAATATCTACTCAGCATTTCAGTTCATCAAAGAACTACACTCTGGTTCCTTTTGAGAATGTCAGCAATAGTTATTGTATGTGATGGACTTAATTACTCCTCCTCCATTGGTCATAACTGTGACTAAAATGACTGGCTATTAATTGTATAACAGCAGACTTGTTTTCTACAGTGGAGAGTGATAAAATTTACTATTGATAAATCGATCTTTTTATCAGATCGAGACATTTTCCAGTTGAGTTAAATGCTTATTATCTGTTTTAGTCAATAACTTTTGGAAAAAGCTCTAGAGGTGAAGATCTTTCTCAACTACAACTGTTCTATTAGAATCTACTAAATTAGAATGTCCCCACAAAGGGAAATTCAGATTCTTTGCTACACCCGTTTCTTTATTAAATTTTTGGATTACAAAGTGAATAAAAATTGCTATTTCCCTTATTTCTACATGTATTCATCATGCAAAACTACTAGTATTTTTCCCGCATGACAATCAAGTAAATGCAGAAACATCATTTCTATGGAAGTTTAAGATGCAATGGTATGATTTTCAAAAGAAGTTTTGGAGAACAAACTTTTTTAAATGTAGAAAATTTTGCTCTATGTCATGGGTTGTCAGATTATTGTCCAGAGACCAGATCTGCTCCCAACCCACCTCCACCCCCACTTGGTTTCAATCATCCACCAGCTAAAAATGTATTTTTAAAAAATATTTTGAATGATCAATAAGTACCTACATAATATCCTAAATTTGCCTCTTTGCCTGTAAAGTCTGTAGTAAATGTTGTCCATCTCTGCTCTGCGTGTGTTGTATGCATTGCTAACCTAGTAATTAAAAATATCAACATATCTAACCAAAGTCTTTTCTTTTCCATATAATAACACAGAGTTTCACCACCTAATTTTGCAATAATCACAGAACTTGCCTTTGATCTATAATCTCATTTTGAAATTTAAGAGAGCATAGTAAGAAATTTTATGTCAGTGTAATAATAATAACAATAGTATATTAAGTTCACTAAATTCATAAAGTTCAGAATATTCACTTCATACATATTCCAATATACAATACTGACAAAATCCATAAATAAACAGAGCTATCTCCATAAACCTATTTTATAGGGCGGAATGGAAATTAGTCTCAAAGAGGTTAAGTGATCGGCCCAGGGTTATAAGTCTTATAATTAGGAGGGTTCTTCTGCAATACTCTTTTTACATAGATTCATGATGCCTCTTCAAATTAATCTGAACTCTCAGTTCATTTAGTTAATTATGCAAGAAAAATAATCATAAACTAGTTATGCATATAATGGTAAAGTCAAAAGATAATGGATATAATGCAATTAGCATTGTTTTGTTGCAGTTAATGAATAAATCATAACAATCAGGTCACCTGGTAGACACCTTACTAAAATTAATAAAAGAGTTAACTATATAACATGCACTATAGAAGATAAAATAGATTAATGGATTAATTAAACAATCTCAAAGTACCGATCTCAACTCTACCAATGAGAACAAAACCTTTAAATCAGCTACTTACTTGCATTAAATCTTTGACAAATTTAACAATGTAATTTTTGTAACCATCTCTCCAGTTACTAATAAATTCTATGTCAAATTTCAATTTCATTAAGCAAGGGCAAGTCAAATTAACCACTGATTTGTATTTCAATAGTAAGTATTAGCCTTACATGATTCCAATGTTGTTATTACAATTACATATCTATAAATTTAGAGAATTTACTTTTAATTTCCTAGGAAACTATAAAGGTATATCATAAGTCATAGAGAAAGACATCATGTGGGAGTGAAAATGGGGTATTAAAACTCACTGTTGCGAAATGTCAGGAAAAATTAAAATACAAATTATATGTCTTTTATTCGAGTGCTAATTTAAGAATGAATTAAGGCAAAGCACCATATTTAAGCTTTTTAAAGAATTAACTTTAAGCCTATTTTTTTAACATAGGAAGACTGGCCTATCAAGTCACTACTAGGGAATTCTTAATTGTATTTGGTGCTTATATCTGATGACTTGGAAATGGCTTTGAGTATATTTTTTTTTAGAATTTGATTATAATTTTATAATCTTAAATATATGATTTTTTCCAATTATGATTGGAAATGAACAACTTGGTAGAAAATGTAATTAACAGATCACTAACATTTTCTTTAATATTAGGTAAGTGATAGGACAATTATTTTCTTCCACTCATTTTGGAGGTCTGGGCTTGCATGTTTTTTTCCTTTATTTTTTAATTTCAAAATAAACAGTCCCCCACTCCCACCTAATTGGTAAATAATTACTGGTATGTGTGTAAAAGTAGATTCCATTTCCTTTTCATGTATTTCATAATCACCCCTTTGGTTATAGTTTTTCCAAAATTTTCTGTTCCATAGTAATCATCTTGATCTAATTTTTAAACCCCTTTTTCTTTGCATTCCAGAACAGCATTGTAAGATTATCTTTCACATTACTGATTGTATTTTCTTCATTGTCCTTTCTATTTCTTACATAAAGTGCATTTTTCAATTTTATCCAATTTCTACTTTTTTATACAATTGTACTTTGTCTCATCCAGTTCCATTTTCATCAGTAGACTTTTCATGACATAATTATCTCGTTTCAATGTTTCCCTAATTTTTAATTAACAAAAAGCAGATGCCTTGAAATAGGTTTTTTTGTTTATTCTTCCAAAACACTGATGTCCTCTCAACTTGGAATAAACTGGTGAACAATCTCATAAGATTGAGGAGCATATGGGTGGCTCAGTTGGTTAAGCACCTGACTTCAGCTCAGGTCATGATCTCATGGTCTGTGAGTTCGAGCCCTGCATCTGGCTCTGTGCTGACAGCTCAGAACCTGGAGCCTGCTTCAGATTCTGTGTCTCCCTCTCTCTCTCTGCCCCTCTCCTACTGTCTCTCTCTCTCTTTCTCAAAAATAAATAAACACTATAAAAAAGTCTTTTAAAGACCCATAATAATTCCTTTTATTTATTTTTTCTTTCTTTTTAACTATTTTGAGCAGGGAACACTAGGTCCAGAGCCAGTGTTGACCTGAAATTCTCCTTGTCCCTCTTCTCTGGTGACCTGGTTTCTCTTTGAATCTTCCTTGTAGGTCTTGAGATGGAAGGCAAATTAATATCAATAACCCCAAGTTAGCTTTCTGTGGTCTCCAACAGTAGTTATCTTATATGATTCATCAGGAAGTGAAAGGAATACTTTTATGATTCTGTTTCTTGCAGAAAGAGTGAATTAGGGCTTCTTTTATTTTTTTTTGTTCATTTATTTATTTATTTATTTAGAGAGAATGAGAGAGTGGGAATGGGGAGGGGTGAAGAGAGAGGGAGGGAGAGAATCCCAGAGCCCGATGCATGGAGTGGAAATCAAGAGTGGGACACTAAACTGACTGAGCCACTCAGGCACCCCAGTGACTGGTAATATTTAGATACGTACATCAATATAAGATAAGGGCTGAGTCAGGGGAATGAGGAGTTATCCCTCCAAAACTATGTCTAATGCTTCATGAAAAACTTGAATTTTAGATTCACATCCAAGCCCTCAAGTTCACAAACAGTTCAATGGAATTCCCAGCATCATCATTCACATGGACTAAAAATCAATATATAGGCTTTATTTTCTTGTGTTTGGTGGTTAAAAATAATAACATCTTTAATAAAATTCATTAAAATATCTTAAATTACTGATTTCCGTGATAGATGATCCAGCATAGTCTGAGGCTTTGTTTTGGTACTTATCGATGAAAACATCCCAAAATAAACATTTCCTTGTTTGGAATGATTCTGAAAGGTGAACCAATACATCAAAAGTTTCTCACAAAACTTGTGTCCTAGTGGAGACTCTATGAGCCCAAGAAGAATATGCCAATGTGTCCAAAAAGGACTGTCACTAGATGCATTTGGGAAGAAACACAGCAAAGTGGATCAAAGTAAAGTATTCAGGAGTATGGATGCCTGTACTCAATACTAATCCTGCTCTTTGGCATTTGTAAGGCTTGAGGCATTTAGTCTAATCTCTTTTTGAGGAACAAAGACTAAGTACAAAGTACTTAGAACAGTGCTTCTCAGGTAGTAAGCATTCAACAAAGTGTCTTCCCTTAAAGAAATGGAAATTGCTCAGCAGGTTCTAACTTAAGAAATTGAAAGGATGTCATTTCATTGTCTGGGATGTACAACACTTCTTAGGTGGTATCCCAGGTTAAGCTGTCCAAATATAACTTTATTAAGAAATAACAGTGGGCTGCAATACGTCTAAATATGCCAGCTTTGTGATGAGTCAAACCTGTGGAAGGTATGGTAGTCTAAGCTCGATATTCAACAAATTGTCTACACTATCTGTTGAATATTTTTTGTTTGTTTCTGAACTAAGTGGGATGGAGCTGCCATGTGAAGTCAGAATCCGTTTTGAGTCTATGTTCCCCTCTACTGAAAAAACGAAAGCCTGTGTAATTCTCATATATGAGGTAGAAATAAACTGTCAAATTACAGTCTCAGCCCTACTCTATCGATTACATCTGCCACCTTAAAGAGTTGTTTCTTCAAAGTACTTCTTAACATAATTATACTTCCAAAATATGCTAACAAATACAAACAGCTCATAAACCTTAGGCCACTTTAATTATGCCCAAAAAGCATTTGGCCCTAAAAACCCTAAGCAAGTATTGTCTTACATTTTGGAGGTAAATGGATGATTATGATTTATTATTATTTTTTAATGTTTATTTATTTGTGAGAGAGAGACAGACAGACCATGAGCTGGGGAGGCGCAGAGAGAGAGAGAAGGAGATGCAGAATCCGAATCAGTCTCCAGGGTCTGAGCTGTCAGCACAGAGCCTGATGCAGGGCTCAAACCCACAGACTGTGAAATCATGACCTGAGCCAATGTCGGACATTTAACCTACTGAGCCACCCAGGCACCAATGGATGATTATCATTTAAAAGATGCATTTATTTTTATAGTACCAAATTCTGATGATTTTACCCTGTAATCTCTCTGACCATTCCAGGCTCTCTTTAACATTAATAATCCACAGTTTTCAAAAAGTGCTGTTGATAGAACTTTCTGGAATAAATATGGTAGCCACTAGCCACATGTTGTTCCTAAGCCATTGAAATACAGCTAGTGTAACCGAGAATCTATATTTAAGTTTATCATATAACTACATGGCTAGTGCTAATGATTATGTTATTTTCCACATTTACTCTTTTCTTTAGCATTCCTATGTTAGTATACAGCAGACTCATCTGTTAATTATTTTATTTTGATTCTACATTTTAAATACCTCTTAAATTGTCACCTTACCTCTCACTGTCACCTCCCTAATTTAGACTCGCCTAGTCTCTTTCATGGAAAATTTTTTTTTCATAGGGATATTTTTCGTTGCTTAATATCTCAGGTCTCTTGATGGGATCTTGAAATGTTATAATGAAGATTCAGCAAAATTCAACTTTTATTTTAAGGCAGCATGACTGTGCCTTTCCTCCTTTGTGTTCCCATTGCACTTTTTTCAGCTCTTCATTATCATACAGAATCTCTTGGTCTACATATCTCACAATTCCATTGTTTTACACTATATTGTAATCTCCTTGAAAACAAAATCTAAGAAAATCATGTATCAGACTGGTGCTAGGCATGTAATAGGTTTTTAATCACTAATTGAGGGAATAAATGTTTCCATTTTAAAAAGATTATTTAAAGCATCAACACTTTAACCCAAAGAATTATATCACAGTGAAGAAATGCCAAGCAATAAAGAGTTTAGAAACCAGTGTGAATCATACCTACAGAGAAAATGTATTTTAACAATCTAGGAAGATAATTCAGAGTTGGAGAGTCCTCATAGAAGGAAGAGAAATATGCCAGGTAGAGAAAAATTGTATGCCTCAATGTATGAAGTATATCTTTGTTTTTATGTATCGAGTAATCAAAATGTTGTAATTATTTGTCATCACTTATTTTTAGACTTATCATAAGAAAATTATTTTAATATAATGCTGCTAATTTTTTACCATCCTTTGAGTAATATAAGCACACTTATGAAGACACCAAGAAGACTGCAGGAATATAGATGAATTTTCTATAAGAGATTAACTCTTTATACTCTAATCATATCACTCATGACTCTGTCAAGGAACAGATTCTGGAAGCTCTGAGCAACTTAGAGGTTCAGAAAGTGAGGAAGAGCTTCATTGTGAGAGACATGGATAGGAAAGAGAAATGTAAAGAATGTTACAAATGCAAAAGTAGTAGATGTTTTGGTGTGGATCTTGAAAGGTACTAAGAGAATTGCTAAATGAATGTCTTAGAGATGTCTTTGGAAATATTTAAGAAACATAAGAAAGCCATAAAAATATCCCAATATACATTTGGCCAAGTAATTATATGTCCCATGTAATAATCCTAACTCCAAAAAAAATAGTCTAGATAAATTCTGATGTAGATAAAATATTTGTTATCCAGTTACTACAGTAGGAAATAAGTATAAAAATCCAACATTTCTAACATAAAGAGTAGGTAATTAATCTACAATAAATGTCTTATATTTCTATTTTTAGTGCTTCTAAAACTCATCTGATGATTAATTTTTCTCTGTCTCCTACTAGCACACTTAAGCATAATAAAGATTTAACAAATGTTTTTGTTTTGGGAGAGGGAGGGAGAGCATACGCATGCGTGTGTGCACACATGTATGTGCAAACAGGGAAGGGGCAGAGGAAGAGGGAGAAAGATAATCTTAAGCAGTCTCCATGCCAAGTGATGTGGGGCTCAATCTCACACCATGAGATCATGACCTGACCCAAAATCAAGAGTCCGATGAGTAACCGACTGAGTCACCCAGGCACCCCAACATATGCTTTTTGGTATCATAACAATGTTTATGTGATCAAGGCAAATAAACTGTCCTTACTAAATTCAGCCATATATTTAATAGGGCCATACTTATATAAAACAAGTTCACCACAAAAATATACATCAAAATAGTTTGAAATAAATATGCCAACACATGTTCGTCATTGGGTAACTAGAACACATTTGGGTTTTGATTCTTCCTATGATTTTTATTAGTTCTAAAATATTCTATAGTGAACAGAAGTCAAAGTATCTTGAAAATATAAAGTACAGTCAAATTAGTTATTATGTAGTGGAAGAAACCTAACCAGTGCCACAATTTTGCCTATAATATAATCTTCAAAAGAATTTATAAGGCTTAAATTTCCATCAAATATAAAAAGAGAGAAGATAAATTTTTCAGATGCCTTAAAACTTGTTTCAGTTTAGATGTAAATTTCTTGAAAGTTTTCTAAGTGTTTGCTCCACGGTACTATAGATAGTACATGACGTCAAAATTATTTCCTGTTCTGGTCTTGGTTTCTTCTACCTACAATATACACATTTTTTACTCAAAGAGATTGTGGTGTCCACACCCTAAGGTGATCCCCCAATAAATTACACCTTGGTACAACTCCCTCTCCTTGAATAGGGGCAGATCCTGTGAACCACTTCTAACCAATATATAATGGCAAAAAGGAAGGAATTTGCAGATGTAAATAAAGTCTCTTGTCAGTTGACTCTAGTTCATCAAGAGAGTTTGCCAGTAGATAGCCTGACCTAATCAGGTAATCCTTTTAAAAAAAGGGCCTAGTCCTTGCCTGTAGTTAGAGAATGAAAGTAACACAAGCATTTCTCTCCATTTCTGTCTCTAAAGAAGCCAGAACTCTATAGCTAAATGAGATGAATTCTGCCAACCACCTGAAGCAGCTTAGAAGCAAGTCCTTCCACACACAAGCCTCCAGATGAGACTAAAACCCAGCCAACACCTGGATTTCAACCTTGTGAGCTCTTGAGCAGAGAACTCAACTTAAACAAGACTTCTGACTTGTAGAAAATGACATAAGAAATGAGTGTTGTTTCAAGCTATTAACTTTGGTTATTTGTTGCATGGAAAATTATCATAAGGATGAACTGGTTATATGCATATCTTTTGAAGTAACGCTTTAAAAGCTATACTAGTATTCTCATTCCACAAATATAAAGGCATTCTGAACACATTCAATACATCTAATCCTTACAACAAACCTAGAGGAGGAGTATTAGTATTTTTGTTGTTCACTGTCTTATTTGAGAAAACTGACATTCACGGAGCTCAGAAACATAGCTCCAGAGATTGTGGCTTCTACAGGCTTAGGATCCAGGTCTGTCTTATTTTAAAGCTTATCTCTTGCTTATTTCCCTTCAAGGATGTTCACTCAATGGTATAGGTGATACAATGCTAGTTCGTCTGCATATAGAATTGATTACACAGTTAAGAATATCTGGCATAGGGGTGTGCTTTGTTTTTTGTCTTTTGTTTCCATTATACCTTTGGAAGAAATTTTCTAAACGTATACAGATTAAGAGAAAATAAACTCCTAATGGCAAAGTGTTACTCATGTAAATGTTTTGGGGATATAATAAGACAAATAATGTTGCAGGTCTAGCTTATCAGGCAAGGATGTTTGCATTCAAGCTGTCAGTATGCCTTTCAGAAGCTGAATTGCTAAGAATAGGGCAGAACTGGGGCACTGCGTAGAATACAGTGCAGGAGAATATTCCATTAGTTATCATAAGTGAAATCACTATTTCTAATGATAAGAAGAGATCAGCTGGGATGACCCAAATAAGTTCTCTGAGAAAAGGTCTATGCCTTAACTGTGCTACTGTGATTAGTGGTTCTTGCTTTACTCCAGCATAGCTCTCTCTCTAAAGAGATGAAAGAGGCACATTAGGATTATGTAAGGTGAAAAATTGAATGCAGTTTGTTTTTCATCAGTTTTTAGAGCTTGCAAATCACTATTTGAGTCGCATGGCTCTTAGAAAAAAAATAAAACGGGAATATCAGGTGTGTTACGACAGAGTAATATATCCTGAGCACACTGTGATTCATCCTGTGGAAATCATCACAGAGGAAAAGGAACTGAATCGAGGCAGAGGCATTGTTACTAAATGGAAGAAAGGAAATATGTATTTTTAGTCTTGGTTCTCCTTAGTGAAAATGTGCCAGAGTAAAGTAATGACAAAGTTGGAATCATATTAGCCGTTTTTCCTACCTTCTAAGAATCTAGTATGGTTCAAATGAGACTGTAAGTTAAGATACTTTAAATAGCATACAACAGTATAGAAATGTAAGGAATTATTGTTATCAAATTAGACATTCGGCCTACTCTTTTCTTCTCCCAAATACATTTGAAAGTATAAAAATCACTCATTTCCTTTCATTGGAATGATGACCACAGATTTTGCTTTGGGTGGCTCTCTAGAGCATTTTATGTATAAAGTCCCCTCCAGATTCTCCAGTTTTATTAAAATATTAAAATCCATAATATTACCATTTCCCTTATAACCTAAAATTGCTTATGTGATAATTAGGTATATGTGGTTGCTGTTTCCACCTACAAATTACAGAAAATTTTCAAGTACTGAAAATTTTATGTTATGAAGGTACAATAAAATAACAAGTGACCAATACTGTTATGGTTGTGATTTGTGGAACACTAAACAAAAGAAACTAGTAATGCCCTAAAAGTGGGCATGGCCACCATAAGATGAAAGGGAATTAGCAGGAGCAGGCCGTGAAAAGTTATAAGTATAGAGGTTTATTTGCTTTGACATCATTCCTTTAACTGTGAGATCTATTCAAGTTGCTATTATTTGTGTCCACATTACATTCTCAAAAAAAAAAAAAAATACATAGACGAATTACTATGTCCACATTATTAAAATAAACAAGCATAGAAATAGAATCAACACTATTTCCAGGCAGTAGCAAAAGTTTTATTTTCTCCAAATATAAATGACATTGCCTGTCCCTTCCATTTTGTCAGTACACAGCATTGGGTCATCTAACATCTCCACTCTATATTTTAATTTACTGGAAAAGATTAATGAGCATTTTTTTTAACCTGACCCATGACAGGTTGTTCCTGACTAACTCCATCTGTCTCTTCATTTATCTTTTGTAACCTTTGTGTTTTTATTCTGTTGATTTCAGAGTTTAGTTCACATAGAACAAATCTTTTACTTTTTTTCCAAGCTCAACGTTCCATCTTTTGATCAAGATAGAGTACCTCAATTTCTACTTTACAGAGAGTAAGAACATCAAGCAAGAACTATCCCATTTGCCATCTTCTCTACCTTTAATTTACCTCTTTAAACTCATCAGTTCCCATAGTATTCCAGTCATGTCTTTACAGTCTTACTCTTTCCTCTATTGACCTTGCTCCTTCAATTATATTCTTGCCAACGTCTTCAGCCTCTCCTTCTCCCTCAGCTCTTTTATTCTCCATAAAGTTAGGTTTGCCTCACTTCTATTTATAAGGGAAAAAAAAAAAACAAAAAAACCCTAGAGTTTCTAGTTTAAAGCGTCATCTAAATAATTTCTATTGCCATTCTCTTTTACAGAAAACAGAAATAGAAAAATGAAACAATTTTGAAAACTAACTAATAGTCAACCAGTCTCCCAAATATACAAGTATTTTCACTGATCACGTGATACATAAAGCTTAATCAAGCTGCAGCTTTGATGGTACATATATGCTTCACCCTCTAAGGGGGAAAAATTCTCCTGATTTGCAAGAAGATAGAAAGATGCTACATGCCTTTTTAGCTTCCCCTGGCTATTTGATGGTGCTGGAAGGAAATCTTGTGGCAATATATTTTTGATATTTTAATGTATGTGACTGAGTGTGTTTACATTTTCTGGATATTTGTTCATAATGACAGAAAATAGAAACTAATTCTAAAGGGAAAGATCCTTCCATACATACAGTGATTTTCTGATAGATAATGGAATTGGACCATGAACCTTTCGGACATTTGAAAATCTGATTTTTTACCAGCACATAGATGCCCATCAAAAAGGACCAAGAACAAAATACACGCAATAATTAGATTTACAACGTATCACTTCTATCATGCCTTTTCCCCATTGTCGATTTAATTCAGTATTTAATATGTTTTGGCCATGGACCTCTTTGAGAACTACATGTAAGGCCCTTGATAACATCATTTGCTTAACCTTCTCCCAACATCTATCTGTACTGTCCTCTATTTTATCCCTAACTACTTGAAAGACCAACAATATGTCAAGTAGCTTTAGCACAGTACCTTGCAAGTAGTAGTTTTCAAAATATGTAAACTCTATCCATTTCCACTGGTTCTTGCTGATCTTAAGGTGTTTACCTATTGGATGATCTTTATGACTGATACTAACCTATCTTGAATGCCAAGTACCTTCCCTAAACTCATTTAAACCTACTAGTTGTAAGTAAGCAAAACCCCTTCTATCTCTCTAGCATAGTTCGCAGTTTTCATTCTCCATGCTATATGTTTTATATTGATACATGCAAGTAGTGGAAAAATCTGGCTAAACATGATGCCAGTAGGGATAATAGTTGACTTTCTTAATCAATAGTCCAAATATAAGAAACGCTCTACAGTTGGAATATTCAGTTACTCAAAATATTTGCAATCACCCAAGGTTTTTCTTCTTTTCCCATAATTATATGAGCTTTTACACTTTATAAGCTTTACTCTTAATGTAAAAGCTTTTTAGGGGTGCCTGCATGGCTTGGTTGGTTAAGCATCCAACTTTGGCTCAGGTCATGATCTCACGGTTCATGAGTTCAAGCCCCACATTGGGCGGGCTCTCTGCTCACAGCTCAGAGCCTGGAGCCTGCCTCATATTCTGTGTCTCCCTTTCTCTCTCTGACCCTCCCCTGCTGCGCTCTGTGTGTGTGTGTCTCTCTCCTAAAAATATATAAAATTAAAAAAATGTTTTTTAATATATAAAAACTTTTTATCCTTTCCACTGATTATTATTTTAACAAGATACCTACAAGAGTTCCAGGAGATAAACAGCAAAATATCCTTGTATTATTTTATTTATAAACTGTGAAGAAGCCTCTAGATCCCCTAAAGTCTCTGGGCATTTTATTGACCAGAGCTAAATCACATAGTCATGATTAAATCTACTTAGAGCAAAGGAAATGGAATCCCCTGATTTTACTAAAATAACAAAGACCAATGCCTTAGGCTTTAGACTGAATTAATCTCCATTGGATGAAGGTGGAAACTCCAACAGAGTTGGTAAATTGTTAAGAAGGAGGCAGGGTGGAGGGAAATAGATATTGAGTTGGCCACCAATACAGTCTCACTCCTCTTTGCCTCAGTCAAAATTAAATCTCAAACAAATACAAATGACTTTATAAAAGTTTTTTATTTGCGATAGAAATCTCAAGTCTCCTCAAAACTGAGAAAGTGATAGTTTGTATTTTTCAAGTGATGCTTAAGATTTACCATGTTGTATTTTTAGTTGTAACTTCATATTTGCATAGTATAAAAGTGATATTAAACTCCCTGAAGATGAAAAATATCTTATTTTTCTTACTATTTCTGTTTTAACCTAATACTCCACAGAGGAAAATGACACAATGAGTATACTGACAATATCAGAAGTGTTATATTTACATTTATCTTATGATTTTTTAAAAATATTCTTACTTGTGGGGTGCCTGGGTGGCTCAGTCATTTAAGTATCTGACTTGATTTCAGTTCAGGTCATGATCTCATGGTTCATGAGCTTGAGCCCCACATCAGGAACTGCATTGACAGTGCAGAGCCTGCTTGGGATTCTCTCTCTCCCTTTATCTCTGCCCCTCCCCCACTCATACTCTATCTCTCTCTCTCAAAATAAATAAAATAGACATTAAAAAATTTTAAAAATCTTACTTGTACCATGCTGTGAAATTTTAGAAAGAGCTTAAACCAGTGGGAAAATGGATATTTAAGAAAAAACAATCTAAAATTCACATGTACTCTAATAGAACAATTTATTTCCCTGGAAATTTTAGATGTGGGGAGGCCAAAGAAGTATGCAACAAGAGACATTTATTCACATAATAGATAGCTATGCAATGTATTCACCAATCAGTTAATACAACTCTATGTTTTAAGATTTATCAAATAAGATTATTTAATTATTATTGAAACCGCTTATTTAATAAACTTTAAAACACAATGTACAGCAATATTTTCTGTGATGTTTTTAAGACAGTAGCCAAACTATAGAACCATCTCAGTAGGCAGTGATCCCTTTAGGTGATCTCCCAAGGCCACATCTTACAAAGATGCATAGATTTGTTTCCCCTTCTTTCACAACTTAGAAATTAGCAAGACCATTTTCATTCGTTTTTAGTTAGGAAACAAATTTGCCAAGGTATTCAGGATAAATTAACCAACTAAATCAAAGGTAAATTTTTATAAATGATAGATGTGGTCTTAGCTAATATACATGACCAAGCTTGAGTTGTGTGAGTAAACTCCTTGCCTGTTTGACATAATTCTATCTGAAACAGATATAGAAGAGGAGAGAGAGAGAGGGCGAGAGAGATGTACATGCTGGGTTTTATTTATTTATTTTTTTGAGATGCAGGTGTTTTTAAATTGAGGGGTGCCTGGGTGGCGCAGTCGGTTAAGCGTCCCACTTCAGCCAGGTCACGATCTCGCGGTCCGTGAGTTCGAGCCCCGCGTCAGGCTCTGGGCTGATGGCTCAGAGCCTGGAGCCTGTTTCCGATTCTGTGTCTCCCTCTCTCTCTGCCCCTCCCCCGTTCATGCTCTGTCTCTCTCTGTCCCAAAAATAAATAAACGTTGAAAAAAAATTTTTAAATAAAAATAAATTGAAAAGGTGGAATATTTTATGAAGTATGAGAAGATGGAAAGTCAAGATAAATATGGTTTATTTTAGCAAAGATCTGCAATTAGCAGTTGGAAAGAGAATGACCAAATAGTATTGAAAACCAAATGATGCCTTAGAACAATGATCACCAAATATATTTAGGTATTACCCCTGATAGCAAATGAAAACCTGTACCAATACTCCATACAAAACAAATTAAAGAAGAAATATTAAGACTGCTGTTAGGATATGATCCTAGAATCTGTATATTTATCTGCCCATTTCCTTATTTCATTCAAGGACGTAGCTACTGAAAAAATTCTGAGGATCTCCTGAACATCAAATAGCAGAGTTTGAAAAATGTGTAAACTTCAAGGGGCGCCTGGGTGGCGCAGTCGGTTGAGCGTCCGACTTCAGCCAGGTCACGATCTCGCGGTCCGTGAGTTCGAGCCCCGCGTCAGGCTCTGGGCTGATGGCTCAGAGCCTGGAGCCTATTTCCGATTCTGTGTCTCCCTCTCTCTCTGCCCCTCCCCCGTTCATGCTCTGTCTCTCTCTGTCCCAAAAATAAATAAACGTTGAAAAAAAAATTAAAAAAAAAAAAAAAGAAAAATGTGTAAACTTCAGTGAAGCAGAAAGACTTCTGAGGTAAAATAAACTTAGTTATAAAAAATAATAAAGGCAATTTTGGCAGAAGCATAAATCACAAAATGCTACTAGATTTGAAAGAGAACAAAAATTTATTAGCAGGAATGAAAAACAAATCAAATAAATATTTCCTAATGAATGTTTAACATATTAATTAAATAGTCTTATACTGAAACAATCTTCTTTTATATAAGTACACTTAAACAAACATAACCAGGAGAGAGAATAAAACATAAGAGAATAAACTGAAATGTAATTTTACCTATGTATCAGCCAAAATCCCTAAATTTTTTTCATTAACTCTGGAGAATTAATGTTATTCAAATCTGAAGAGGAACTCAGAAGCCTGACTTTCCCAAGTTAAAAAGAGGAAATAACATTTATTCACACTTTGATGTTGTTTCCGTGGAAGATAAAATAAATAAATGGCTGCATATATGTACTTTCTAGCTCTCTAATATGTTTTCTACAGCAACAAACATAAAAAAGTGAAAATGAAAATATTCCCATGCATCAACAATAAATCTGCTATTGATCATATATGTTTTCAATTTATCTTAAAGCCAGCATTGTAGAAAATATTGACAACAATATACAGACCAGATTAGAAATAAGTATTGGGTACAGCAGTGTGCAAAAATTAGAATGATAAAAGGTTTACTGAACTATTATTCTCTGTAGGTGAATTAGGAATTAAGAATGAAAAAAAATACTGAAAAGCCAAGAGAAATATTCAAAGAAGAAATCAGAAAAGTATTCAAAAGTAGCCAGGAATTCCCCATAAACCTAGGTTGAAAGGACAAATTAGAGTATTTATCCTTAAATAGCTAATTTTCTCGGAAAGAATAAAGCTTTTACTTGCTTGGGTTAAATTGGCTTCCTGGTCATGAGTCCTCATCTTGGAAATAAGTGCAACTGCCTTCAAAATAAAACTAAGTGCAGAATGGTAATTCTATAGAGCAGGGGAATTTAAAACCCTGTGTGAGTTGAAAAGCTTATGAGTAAAGGTACATTTATCTGCCAAGATCTCAGTGTTGTGTTAAATCCCTAGCATTCAGCACTGGAGATCTCAGGGGACTGTTGTAGACTTTAATCAAAAGAACATTTTGCAGTTTAGCTTAAAAGGTCAAACTTGCTAACTTATCCTTATGCGATGGTAGTTTAGTAATGGTCTAGTAACTTGGCTTGTAGATTGTCATGACCCAGATCATTTTGTGGCAATAGGAAATTGATGTGGATACTTTCAGCCTTACTCAACCATTAAAAGGAGCATTAGCCAGGCTTTTGTGTCAAATAGAGTACAGCTACTCACAGAAAGAAAATCTAGGAAGTTGCAGATAGAACAGATCCAAGAATATTAAAGCTTTTTCTTTTTTTGCAAACATTGCAATGTAGCAGAAAAATATAAACATCAGACTTCTTCATGAAGAATGAAAAAAAAGTTATGAACAAAAAGCAGAAGGTCCTCGGGGAGCACCTGGCTACTGTGTCTATATCCCCATTAGTCCTGAATATTTTCTCCAAAATAGGAAGAAAAGAAAAACTGGCTTCTCACACCTGTACTACCTGCCTTTCTAAAATAAATATACATAGGTACTTAAAGGTAGGAATGGTTTTTTTATGAGTTGTCCAATTACACAAATACTTAATGGAAATTTTGGTACTACAAGCCAAGGGAAAAGATCTGCTTCAAAGAAAAATGTTCTCAGAAACCGATGAGAAGTCATGGGTCAGACACTCTTGGATACACTGTATATACAAAGGCAAGCATTGGCTTCTGAATTATCTATGGAACTCAGATTGACTGATCTTGTTATCTGGATGGATTGTACAAATAAATGGGTCAGTACAAAAACCATTAAATAAGCAGGACCTTGCTGGATTTAGTTTAATTCCTTGCCGTACTATAAGTGAAAGCAATGTATTTTACAAATTTTTTTAGCTTTTAGTAACAGCAGCTACATAATTTTTATTTGCTTTTCATAAATATCTAGAATATATGGATGAATAAATTCTTCACATAAACACACTGTGGTGGTTTTAAAGTCATATCCACAAGCACTTAAGATACTTCTCCCTCAAGAGGTGAAACTTAATTCTCCCCTGAGTGTAGGCTGGTTTTTATGAGTCATTTCTAGAGAATAAAATGTGAACAAAGTGAAAGGTTGCCTCTTCTGAATTAGATTCTAAAAAGACTAAAGCTTTGCATTTTGAATTTTCTTTCTCTTTCTCTCTCCTCCTCCCCGCCCCGACTCTCTCTTGAATTAGTCGCCTTAGGAGAAGCTTGCTGCAATCCTATGTGGATACTCTGGGAGTGTGTGGAGAGGCATACTTGGCAAAGAACTGAGGCTTGCAAGATTCACATAACGTTGCAAGCAGGTCCTTCCCCAATCAGGCCCTGAAAAAGACTGTCTGGTCAATAGCTTGACGGTAAGCCATGGGAGACCATGAGCAATGACTTCCCAACTACACTGCTCTTGGATTCCTGATTCATGGAAACTGTGCTATAGTAAACATTTGATTTGAGGTAACTTATTATGCAAAGAAAGGTAACTTACACCAAGTGCAATTAGATTAAAATTAATACTGAATATATATATATATATATATACACACATATATATATATATATATATATATATTAATTTCCACAGACTGCATCTATGTCAATAAACAAGAAATCTATTCAAGAACAATGATCAAGTGTTCTTCATTTTCACATTAAGCCAGGAAAGTATTTCCCTGATTTTAGGCCAGGCAATTTAGAGAGGTCTTTGGACTTGAAAGGGCTGTTTTACTTTGCGGGACACCGATGGCTAACCTACTCTGGCTCACTCAACAATCTGGCCAGGAAGACAGAAGAATACTGAGAGCAGCCTGGGTAGATTTCCTCCTCCCTCCCTTCCTCCTTCCCTCCCTTCTTTCACTCTTCCTTCCTTCCTTCCTTCCTTCCTTTTTTCCTCCTTCCTTCCTCCCTCTTTTCTTCCTTCCTTCCTTCCTCCCTCTTTTCTTCCTTCCTTCCTTCCTTTCCATAAGGTAGTGATCTTGTCCCATAATGAAAGTGACTTCTATCATCATACTGGAGAGCATACTTCCATTTCATCTCTGTAACAAAAATAGGATACTTATGATTGAATGAAAATAAATCAAGTGTGTCATTGAAGCAATACGAATGAAAGAAGTGTATTGTTAGGATAATAATTATCTAAAACATCCATGTATAACACTGAATTTCAAATGTATATTAAATAATAGATAATCCTTTTAATAACTTTATCCAACCTATCCATGTCTCTCAATCTATAAATATTTGGATTTCTATGAGTTATAATAACAACTCAGGCACATATTAGGACTTTAGTGCCAGCAATCTCATTTAATCATTACAAAAACTTCTATGAGATAGACGTTACTAAATCCTTTTAAGAAGAAGCTAAGACTTCTTAAGAAGTCCTAAGAAGAAGCTAAGACTTGAAAAGAGGCCAGTGGTACACAGTCAAGTGGTCAGACTGTGACTGCATTTCTAGTCTATTTGTTCAGAGTGTGCATTTAAAGATTCTAAACTGTCCCACACGTGGAATAGAAGAAAAGTGCAGAAATTGGGATCACAAATATGTATTCCATTTATTACTCATCTTTTAGGTAGAGTGATGCTTTCAAGAAAATCACTGAACAAGTTTAGACCTCAACTACTTCCCTTAAGTGTTTGTTGTATTTATTTTTATTCTGAGGAATACCAGGAAAATTAAACTCATAGTTTAATTGATTGTCCAATCAAGTGTTGTCAGCTAACGCATCTAAAAGGAACCACATGAAACCAATTGTTCATACCTCTCTGTATAAAGCCTATGTGAGAGGTTCCTTTCAGAGTTTAGAGGCAAAAAAATGATTCTTGTAAGGTGTGCATAAAAACATAGATATATTTTCTAAAATAAAATCACAAAATGGTGAAAAGCTTTGGCTGCAATGTTTTGAAATTAATGTGATATGATCATATATATACCCCTCTTACAACTTCATAATTGCCTTTGTCTCTTTTTTGTCTTGATTCATTGTTTATGTTTAATGTATTTTACAAAATTTGTTTTATATATTTTATATTTATATGTAAATATATACACTATAAAAATGCATATATACATATAGTTATGATATTTTTTGTCTCAGTTGGTATATGTTTAAAATATAGTACCTGACATTTAAAAAAAAAATTTTTAAACACAAGGCGCCTGGGTGGCTCAGTCAGTTAAGCCTCCAACTTCAGCTCAGGTAATGATCTCATGGTTCATGAGTTCAAGCCCAGCGTCTGGCTCTGTGCTGACAATTTGGAGCCTGGAGCCCGCTGCAGATTCTGTGTCTCCCTCTCTGTCTGCCTTTCCCCCACTTGTACTCTGTCTCTCTCTCTCTTTCTCACTAGCTCTCAAAAATAAATAAACGTTAAAAAAATTAAATCTAGTACCTTGAAATCCTTGTGAAATGATGTCAGACTATAAATAAATTGTCCCCATCCTTTTCTTAAATTATATAAACAACACAACTCCAAAGACACCTGAACTGTGTTTAAAAATATTGCCAAACAATAACTAAGTCAACCAATTAATAACACTAGGAGAATCATTAGAAGTAATCAGATTGGCTGCTTTTAAATATATAATTTAAAAAAGATGTCTCAATTTCTTTTGTATTTTTAATCAAATTTTTTAGTCTCAGGCTGTGATAATACCCTTAGTCATCTCTCTGGTTAAAACACACACACACAAACACACACACACACACACACACACACACACCAGCACTCACAAAGATCACATTTCTATCTGTTGACATGTCTTTTAAATTAAGTGGGGCACAAATCAGTGAAAGCAGTTACCTTGGCACAGTACAATCAAAGCAGCTGGCTGATTGATTGGATTTTTCCATATGTAATTAACTACTGTATATGTATAGCTTCAAAATTAAAGTGCTGAAAGAATCTGAAGCAGATGCCAACTGTATGCTCTTCTTTGGAAAGCAATTTTAATTTCATGCTTTTTTGCTATATTGTTTTGGAAGTTCTTTGAAGAAAGCACATATTATAAAAAAATGTTCATTTCAATCTGTAGCTTCAGCTATGTGGGGATTTCATGTAACAAAATTTATACAAGCGTGCAAGCCATCACTATATTCTAATTTCTTAGAAAATTGCTTCCTGGGATAAATTTACTGCCCTGCCATGTCCTTGAATGTATACTATAAAATAACCAAAAATTAAATCTCCACTTTAAATCCCACCTTCTGATCTACAAACAGTTTAGACTTCTGAAGTGAGTGTTCCTCTTCTAAATTGTTTTAAATTAAAGTGTTTTATTGATCTTAATCTAAGAAACTATTGTTTCTTCTCAGGCACCTGAATTATCATGCATAGTCACTCTCTTCAAAATATAATGACAACTTTGTTTTTCTTACAATCTTTGAAGTGATAGGTAATGGCTTTATTTTCCTGAAGCATCTATCTCTGGATAAGTATTTCTTAAGAAGTTCCATAGAATCAGAAGTGAAATCTCAAGTAGTCACTGTACCAAAAGTACCAGCATAAGGATCCTTTCTCCTCAAAGCCCTCCTGCAGGGGAGAAGAGTTTACTGTGACCTCCTAGAGGGAAATATTGTTGTGGCCCAAGGCACTTCTTTGATCTGAACACCACAGTGCTAAAAGTAAATTCTCCATGTGCCTCTTGGGAAGTAATTGTTGGTTATTCCACTTGTGTTTGTTGTTGATATAAAGGACCAATAACCCTCCTAAAACTGAAGTCTATTTTCTTAAAAACAAAAATAAATCAACTATTTGGAACGATTCAAAGCTGCTTTCCTGGAATTGTGGTTTTCCTGGAACTGTTTTCCAAGGTTGTGGTTGACATCTTAGGTTTGGTGACGGGAACACCTGAGCCAGAGTCCAACCCGGGGACTTTGTCAGGCTACCTCCTCTGCCAAACATGTTTCCTCTTCTATGACATTCACACCCTGATGGTCATCATGAAAATGAAACTCAAGTAAACACACAAATCCCTTGGCACAATGTATGATATCTAGTAACTATTCAATGAATAATTAACAAAAAGTTAAAATTTTTGCGTCACTCACTTTAATAAAAAAATCATATTTTTGTTCATAAATAATTAAACAAACCCTTTCATATACCTGATTTCTTCTGTTTTCTCAGCTTGTATCCTCACGACACAGAGTAACTTAAGCACTTTCATTGTTGACCATTATTTTGCTATGTTTAGGACCATCTTTTACCTTTTCTAAGTTATAAAAGAAAAAGAAAAACAGCTAATGCAGTGCATATGATAGCAGACCATAACTGGTGAAAGAACAGGTTTCAGGTAATCCAGCCCAACAGTTGAACCTAAACCGGCCTCGAACAATAACATCAACAAAAATGGTTAGAGAATAGGATTCACATCTCACAACATTGAATGCTAACCTTGGATAACCTTCCCAGAGAACACACAGTACTTTGGTAATCTTGATCAAGCATTTTTCCTACTCAGCTTATTTTGGTTAATTTTGCTATAATATGTAAGAGTTACCTTGGATAGGAGGCAGAAATAAATCAATTTGGTGCCTGCTAAAGCAATATTTACTTGAATTAAATTTAGCAAAGCATTTCAATTTTACAACATGTGCAAATTTTTCAGATATAGATCCTTTCTGGAGAAAAATATATCTTATGCCTCTTGCTTTCAGAGGTGGTTAAAATATTATAGCTAGATGTACAACAATATTGATAATTAATACTAGACTGTGTATCACAAGATCTAAAAGGCGTCTCTGGAAGATCTTACATGTAAAAGCCATATTTTCCACACTCCTTCAATGAAAATAATATCATTTCCCCTGCATTGAAATACTATAAGAAAATAGTGGTGATATTCTTTGAAACAATATTATCTCTGTAATTTAATATTATCAAAGTGAAATTACGAGAGTTCTTGGAAAAGGGATGTATTGGGACTCAAAATGACTAGAAAGAACTGTCATTATCAGTTTAATTCAGAGTTGAAAATCTCTCTAAATGTTTATGGCAGTTCTATTCCTGATCAAAGAGTTAGACTGGAATCAAACTCACTCTATATTTCTTTTCCATTTTTTTTTTGTCTTTCTCTTGCAAATTGCAAAATGCATCATATATATACAGACTGTAATTTGAAATTTCAAAAATTTTATCTGGTCATTAGATCATGCGTTTTTCTAGTCACATATATGTGTAATCAGTATTCATAAGACTGTCACAAATTAATGCATTCTTATTTCTCTTAGACTGACTGAAATCATGCTCACTGTAGCCATTCATTATGTAGCATGTTGTGTTTAATTTTGTTATTATTAATATCGGGGGATGTTGATGATTGATGAAAAGAAATGGACCCTACATGGGAAATTTAGAAGACTCATTCATATGTCTCTATGTTTTTACCACTAGAAAGTTCTTCTAATTGTGTAATGGAAAATGCTAGGTAACTGAAATGTGAATGGTATACAAAATTAAGTTTATGAAACAGGCAATTACACAACTTTTGAAATGCTTCTATAATCATTTATTTCACAACATGCAATTCTGCCCAAAGTATAGAGTATAATAAGGGTTGGGAAGTTTGGACACCACAGCACTAGCTGCTGCTAGTAGTCAGGTAACCAGGGCAGTCAATTTTGAGCAGGTTGCATTACATACATACACAGAGATACACATAATTGAAAGGGACAGCCTCAGTTCTATTTAATGTTTTGTTTTGGTTTTGGTTTTTTGGTTTCTTCTTCTTCTTTTTTTTTTTTTTTTTTTTTTTTTTTGCAGTAGAGATAATTGTCTTCATTATTTTTGGACATTTTCCCACTTAAAATTGTTGATTAAGGAGATTTTCAAAAATCCTTCAGAGAAAAGTAGACTGTATTCTCTGTCTCTGTCTCTGTCACTGTCTCTGTCTCACACCACACACACACACACACACACACACACACACCAGTATTCTGATCTCCGTACTGAAATTTTCTTTTTTTTTTTTTCTTTTTTTTTTTTTTAATTTTTTTTTTTCAATGTTTATTTATTTTTGGGACAGAGAGAGACAGAGCATGAACGGGGGAGGGGCAGAGAGAGAGGGAGACACAGAATCGGAAACAGGCTCCAGGCTCTGAGCCATCAGCCCAGAGCCTGACGCGGGGCTCAAACTCACGGACCGCGAGATCGTGACCTGGCTGAAGTCGGACGCTTAACCGACTGCGCCACCCAGGCGCCCCCGTACTGAAATTTTCTAAGTGTCTTTTATTTCAGTGAGTTGACTTATAGGCATAAACCCTCATCACATAATGAAATGCAACTTAGTTTATGCATGGAAAATAAAACTTAGAAAATTACCATCTGTCTATTTAAAAAAAAAAGTACTATTTGTACTAATAGAAATACAGTAGCTACACTACAATAGAAATAAAAAGATACAGTAATCCTATAAACAGTAAGGAAATGGGATTTAGGATAAAGATAATACATTTGTGTTATTGCATTTTCAGTTATTTATAATTTTATTTTCTCTAAATCTGCATTCTCTGATTAGTCTATTTATTTCCAGATGGCATGATTAAGTTTCCAAATTTCTAAGATTCTGCTGTTATGGTTTAACTTGTTTTATTTATATCAGAACAGCTGACTTGAACAGCTGTTTTTTCCTGAAATAGTTTCAGTCAATAATTTTCCATTTCAATCAATTCAGATCATCTGAATTACTATAGTATAATAATTCTATGGAGCATTTCAGGAGTTTTCCTTGCACTTGCAATGAAAATTTGATATTAAATTTACAGATTTTTTTTATTAATATCTTTCCAAAAACTTCTAATGGACTCAGAATTATACATACATATCTGGCCACTGTAATTACCTATTTGATAATATGGATTCAGTAATTGCATTTATGATACATAATTGTACATATCTTTGCCACTCTAATAAATTCAGATGTCTCATGTTTCCCAAAAGTCAATTATAAGTTATATTGACATATTTTCTAGTTATGCTGTTTAAGTCATTTTATAACTAAATGTGTAATACATGTTATTGCTATAGATACTAAATGATTTGATACATTCAAAATTCACAAACCCACAAAGGAAGGAAATGAAATGGGGAGTAGCATGGAAATTAGAAACATGCAGACAACTGAATTCAGAGAGCCAATGTATGATTTTCCACTCTACACCTATTTGTTTTGACCGAGGGCCTGTAACCTTTCTTTCCTCAAATACTTCTAAAGAATCCATAGATCAAGAGGTAACAAAAGACAAAAGTAGACAAAATTGAGAAACAAAGATATGGAAGTATCACATATCAAAATTTGTCATTAGAATGCACCTTAATGTATTCAGAAGGAGATTTATACCTTCTATATGTATTTTTATGAAAAAAAAAAAAGAACTGAACAACAACCTAATTATTCAACAAAAATAATGCATAAGAAATGCATGAAAATAATTTTATAGTTCATTGAAAGACATTAGGAAAACCTAATAAATGAATAGGTATCTCATGTTTGTGTGTAAATGAATGAATAAAGGAATGGATATTCTCATCTTTGTCTACAGGAAGATACAATATGATAAAGTCAATTATACTGACATCAATCTATGAAGATAAACCCTTTGATTTGAGTAAACAAAGTAATGTTAAAATGTATATTAAAAAGAAAAGGCCAAAAACAAAAATGTCAACTTTAAAGAAGAAAAAATGGAAATTCCACATATTAAGTTCTATTAACTATCAAGGCTTATTATAGAATTATATATTGTGGTATTAGTGAAAATTGTCCAGTGACATAAAGAAGCTTCCAGGCAAGATTGGAATCTTGATATCTGATGGAATGGAAAAATAAAAAGTAGGAAAGGATGATTCTTCTCTAAATAGATCTGGTAATTGGCACATATATGGGAAAACATATATACAAACTCCTACCACTCACGCATAAAAAATTCCATATAAATTAAATAACTAAATTTTAACATAAAAATTGGAAACTTAAAAGAGAGAAGTTCCTTTATGAATTCATACATGATATATTCTTTAAAATGCTGCAAAAGTCACAAAATATAAAAAGATTGGTTGCTTAAACTTTATTAATGTTAAAAAATAAAGTCAGAACAAAAATTGGGATGGGAGGAATTTTAATGTCATATAATTGTACATTATGTCCATCCAAAAAGGTAAATAGTTATTAAAAATCTGAGAATAACAGCAAAAAAAAAAGATAAACAAGGAATGTGGGAAATTCTAATGAAGAATATAAAATTAAAAAACTGAAAAAATCAATAGGTCTAATAATTATGTATCCGCTAACTAAGACCCCTAAAATAAAGCAATTCATACCCCACAAATGAATAAAACTTAACTGACAGTACCAAGTGTTGTCAAGAATATTCAACAACATCAAATACAGCATATACTCCATGTGCTGTACAAACACTGAAGTTGCCCCATTGGTCCCTGTCCCATGATATTTCTCCTCCCTATAATCCCTTGAGTGGTGAGTAAGACCCGTCGCTTCCTTCCAACCTATAGAATACAAGGAGGTAAAGAACTATTACAGATATAATTAAGGTTTGTTGGTTGTTTTTGAATTAATGAAAAGAGAGAATATCTTGAATTGGCCTGGCTTATTGAATTGACTGTCCCTGATAGAGAGCTTGGCCTTCTCTGAGGTCAAAGAACGCGAGCACTAGAGACTCCGTGTAAGCAGTCATGTTGGAGAAGACTTCATGATAAGAGCTGTTGGCAGCTTCTAGGAAATGTGTGTGATCTCTAGAACATTAGAACTTCTGGCTAACAACCGGAGCAAGGGGGGTGAGGGGGGAGTCTCCTGCCATACAGGTGCAAGAAAATGAATTCAGGCAGCAAGAAATTAGATTTTTCCTCAGTTGACCCACCAGAATGAACACTCAGCTCAGCCAACACCTTGATTGAGGCCTTGGGAAACCCTAATCAGAAGATCCAGTTAAGACATGCCCAAATTTCTGACTGTAGAAATTGTGAGATAATAAACATATACTATGTTAAGTTACTAAGTTTGTAATGATTTGTTACATGGCAATAGAAAACTAATATAACCACTTTCATGAAAATTTGACAATGTTCAGTGAAACTGGATATGGACATAATCTATAACTCACTATATAATTATATTTCTTGTTTAGTCCCTGTCTGCCAGCTAGAGCATAATAATGATGAGGACTGAGCATTTTTACATTTTTGTTTATCTTCTATAACTAGGCCAAAGGGGCCCTTCTCTGAGTCCCATGCTGTAGGGTGGGAGTGGGTGCTGAAACTCATCATCACTATAGGCAGACACAGAACTACCAGGAGTCTGAGAATCCTAAATTCAAATCTTGCCTACCTGGACTTGAAGAAGGTATTTTTGACAAGTACCAAGATAGAGCATATTAGGAATTTGTTACACTGATTTATAACACTTAAATATGCAGACATGTGGTATATAGGTCTCCATTTGTATCTGTGTCCTGGGCTACACATCTCTCAGCAATGGGCTTATTCACATGTTTTTGCATGTGGTAGACACTCCCAGTGATCTGCCCAATACTCATTTCCCCGGCCATTCTTAGAAAGATAATGTTGACAGAGGCATTTGTCCTTTAGACAAATAGGCCTAAAACAGATGGAAGAGCATGCACATCAGTGAAGGATGACTCCATTCATGGAGACAAGAAAACTTGCAGGAGGATCCGGTTTAGGGGGATGTTAAAGATAAATTTTGAAATATTAAGTATGAAGTGTATCAATATTCTATTGCCACCATAACAAATTACCACAAACTTGAGTTAGAGCAGTACAACTAGATTATCTTACAGTTGTTGTAGGTTAGAAGTCTGGTATGGGTCTCCTTGGTCTAAAATCAGAGTGTCAGCAGGGCTGTGTTCCCGTACGCAAGCTGCAGGGAGAATCCATTTCTGTGCTCATTCTTTGTTAGCAGAATGTAGTTTCTTGCAGTTAAAAGATGGAAGTCCCAATTTCTTTGTGGGCCATCAGCTAGAGGCCATTCTTAGGTCCTAGAGGACTCTCTCCAGTCTTTGGATGTAGCCCCCACATCTCAGAACTAAAAACAGGGGGTCACATTTTTCTTATGCAACTTCTCTCTGACCTTCCCTCAGTCACTTCTCTCTCTGACCACCACCAGGAAAATTTCTCTGCTTTTAAGGACTCATGTAATTAGATTGGGCTCACACAGATAATCCAGAATAATCTCCATAACATAAGGTCTGCAACTTTAATCACATTTTCCATGCCCTTTTTTTCAACACAAGGTACAATATTTATAAATTCCAGGGATTAAGACATAATCTTTGAGGTTGCTTGGACGGCTCAGTTGGTTGAGTGCCCATTCTTGATTTGGGCTCAGGTCATGATCTCATGGTTTGTGGGACTGAGCTCAGCATTGGGCTCTATATTGACAGCACAGAGCCTGTTGGGATTCTGTCTCTCTCCTCTCTCTCTCTCTCTCTCTCTCTCTCAAATAAATAAACTAAAAATAATAATAATAAAAAATAAACTTGCTAAAAAAAAAAGACATGATCTTTGGTGGGATATTTGTTCTCCCAATCCCATATAGTGACAATGAGATAGTCCAGTTGATATGCTAGACACATGTGGATCTTATATAATACGTAATAGCAACTTTAGCTGGCCCTCTTGATACTTTTTAAGACTAGGAACATAGTTATTGAAAAATACCCTGCTGTGCCTATACATGGTTTCTTGATTTTGAGTCCAGCATTGTTTCATGTAATCAGAACAGGAAGAAACAATATTTGTATACGTTAGAATGGTTGTAAGACTGGGTTGAGTAATTTCTAGGTATTTTTTTCCATTTTTTAGCATACTTGTAAGCTTCAAGCACATAAATTTCTTTTAGACTTAGCAACTAAATAAAAGTAGAACCCATACCAGTCTCTACCTGCATAATCTTAGTCTCCTGGGCCAAGGTTAAGCAATCTTAGGAGAGAGGTATCTGTCCTCTGCATCGATAAATCTCTAACGGACACATGAATATTGACCTTCCTACAAAAAGAATTGCCTTCTTTTGGTCTGCACCACCATTCACTTTGTTTCCTTTTGTGGGCAACATCATAAGTGATCTAGATGGTCCTCGAAGATAAACTTGAAGAATATATGCAACTTCTCCCCCTTCTGCATCTCTACATAACTCCCATGTGTCAGACAAAAGCTTGACCTTGACTAGTTCCCATCCCTCTAGGCAGTCTAATCTGTAACATCTGATGCAGGAAGACATTTCCCTGGGCATGTTTACAGATAATTTGCATCAGAAAAACGGGGAGAAAGAGTTGCTCAATTATCAGATCCACAGAAGGTAAAAGGAGCCCTCTCAAATAAAAAAATTGCTATTCGTGGATTAACTGCTTTATTTGACACAAGGAAGAAATTTTAGCAAAAGCAGCATACATTTCTCTGTTTCAATGGAATGAGTAGGACAATATTATATGTATCTTTAATCTATTGTCTTCCTAGATATATTCACCATCAGAACCATAATCTACCTCTATGATTTGTATTTCTTTTTTCTCAAGCATAAGATATACTAATAACATTGATCTACAATTCCCAATTCTTAAACTAATACTTGTTTTCCATTTTCTCATTCTCCAAGGCAGTGCTTCTCAAACTTGAGTGTTCCCAGAAGTACCTGAAGGATTTATTAAAATACAAATTTCTGGAAACCACCTCCAGAGTTTCTGATTCAGTATGTCTGTATGTAGGCCTGTGAATTTGCATTTCTAATATATTTTCAATTAATACTAATGGTTCCATTAGATGAAAGCAAAGAAAATGTTGAGGATATCCTATTCATATTGTGATGTAAAGAAGATGGTTACAACCTCTAATCTGGTCTGCAGGATTTTGAACATAAAAATATATCAAAGTTATGCCATGAGGGCAAAGCGATATTCATATTACCTGAAGAGAAGTTTCCTTCCTTGCAATGTATTGAATATAATGGCCCTTTATAGTGTTCACAGGAAAAAAAAAAAGTTAAATGTGTCTTTCTAATCTAGGCCTCGTAGAGAACCTAATATCCCTGGTTAAAGACATAAGAGGCAAACCTAGTTCAATGACATCAACTAAATCGGCCAATGCAGGATGCAGCTGGAATTCTGTACAGAACCCAGAGAGGTAAAAGCAAAATGGGGAGTTCAAGAAATAAGGAGATTCCAGGAACCCACTTAAAGGAAGTTGTCTGTAGATTGAAAAGAGGCAGATGGAAAGAAAAATGCCATGTTTTGCACCACATCCTGGATTCTGAGTGCTCAGGATCAACTATGAATGATAATGGGTTCTTTCTGCTAATGGTCTATCTGCACTAGTGTGCCCTGCCAAATGCCATAGGCATAATGGAAAGGTTATGTTTTTGTGCACTATCACCCGGAGTTGTTGAACTGTGGTGTAATAATCAGCAGCCTCACTTGAAAGCTTGCCATCAAATTGAGCCAAGCACACCATGCCATTACATCCAAATTGCTAATGGAGGAATGCCAGAGAATGAGAGTAGATCCAGAAAATACACTTATGGTTCCCAGAGTATGCACTCAGTGAGAAAAGGATGCCATGTAGACCACTGGGTGATGTGAGAATCCAGACTAAGTGTGTCAATGGGAAAACAAGAATAACACTTAAGAATGTCCATTCTTCTGGAAGTTTCCTGCTGGAAATTTTCTTCAGAAGTTATTAGGGAAAGAGAAGTATCAAGAGTCGGTTTGGATAGAGTGAGATTAATTGCAGTTCTTCTTATCTTCCTAAGTATCTGTTCAATTTAAGTAAAAATAGTAGTTTTAAGGAATGTTTCCTTGTCAGCTCATTTTACTGATTACCACTGCCTCATCCTTTTATAGTGATGCCAGTAAGCAAAAATAAGAAAAAGTGGCTATTCCATATTCTTATATCTTTCAGTATGACTGATCAAGAGTTAAGTTAGCAGGCCTAGGTTGCTAAAACTCTTTGCATTCCAAAGTCTTCAGAACTAAACTTCACCAGCTCCTGGCAGATAATCTCTGAACCCTTGGAACATCCTGCCTGATAAAGGTATCTTTGTATATTGGAAATGTTGAAGCATGTCAGATAGTTTATACTAACAATGTAATTTATGTTGAATGCTTTTTCATTTTTTTGTTTTGTTTTGTTTTGTTTTGTTTTGTTTTGTTTTTTGTATTCCTGGAGCTTTGGATCAAATGTATTAGTTTGAATTCTGGGAGCCACATGCCTAAGCAACTGACCTGCAATAAACACACTGGAAGCCAAAGTTCAGGTGAGCCTCCCTGACTCGCAACACATCACATGTGTTGTCACACATCGTTGCTGGTAGAATGAAGTGATTTCCCATGTTTTTATTGAGGGAGGACAAATGGAAGATCATCCTTGTCTCTTTTAGATTCCACTGTTAAGCATCTTTTTCCTTTCCTTCTTTTAATCTGTATCTGTTCACTGTAATAAACCATAACTAAAGTGTAACAGCTCCTCTGAGTTCTGTGAGTCCTTCTAGAAAATCATCAAACCTGACTCTGATCTTTGGGATCCCTGACATAATACTTTTCAAAATAAAGTCTAACTGCTCCTCTAGAGTGAAAGAAATTAGATAATGAGTACTTTTGGCAAAATCAGTGGGAGGATTCAATGTACAATACACATACATACACACACACACACACATGCACCCACACATTAAAATTCTGCTGGAGGTCTTGGGCAAGCAAGATATAAAATTCATAAACTCAATGTAAACTACATACTAAATGTACTAAAATAAAGGTCATTTATTTATTTATTAATCCATTTGTTCACTTTTGGTTATGAGTTGGAGGCTTGGGGGTTTTTATATCAGGGGCACCTGGGTGGCTCAGTCAGTTAAGTGTCCGACTTAAGCTCAGGTCATGATCTCACCACTCGTGAGTTCGAGCCCCACATTGGACTCTGTGCTGACAGCTCAGAGCCTGGAGCCTGCTTCCGATTCTGTGTGTGTGTCTCTCTCTGTGCCTCTCCCCCACTCATGCTCTGTCTCTTTCTCTCAAAAATAAACATTAAAAAAAATAAAGTAAAATAAAATAAATAAATGTGGTTATATCTGCAACTCTCACACTTGACATTCTACTGCAATAAGTAAAGACCAATCATGCCAGCATAGAGTCTGTCCTTTAAAGAGTAAAAATAGATATACTTACTGACTTAAATACTAGATTGCTCAGGAGAGATAGTAAAAGGTCTTCCTGTTTTTCAAGAAAGAAGTAATGGAGAAAGATAAAGTGAATTGAGTGAGGTAGTAGGTGTGGGTGAAAATAACATCAATATCTCATTTAAACTGCCAGTGCTACTCTCAGGACCTAGGCTGCCCTCAATGTCACTCATGGGAGCATTAGAATAATCACGACATTCTTTAGACAGTTTACTGCCATTTGCCAACAACTGTCATGATGAATCTACAAGTTTATGAGACAATGATGTGAACGGTACCCCCTAAAGAGTCCCCTGTGCAAGCTGCATGACCAGGCACTGCCCAGGCTGTTCTCCTCAGACAAGGCCTTGGTTGGTGGTGGCGGTGATGGGATTTTAATTGAAATGTATTTGACATACAATATTGTGTAAATGATTACTTTTTTTTTTTTTTTTCAACGTTTATTTATTTTTGGGACAGAGAGAGACAGAGCATGAACGGGGGAGGGGCAGAGAGAGAGGGAGACACAGAATCGGAAACAGGCTCCAGGCTCTGAGCCATCAGCCCAGAGCCTGATGCGGGGCTCGAACTCACGGACCGCGAGATCGTGACCTGGCTGAAGTCGGACGCCCAACCGACTGCGCCACCCAGGCGCCCCTAAATGATTACTTTTTAAAGTTTAGATCCATCAAACACATGGTTAGTAGAAGTTTGATTAAAATTCAGGGAACATATTGTATTTGAGTCTTAGTTTTACTACCATCCTTTTATTTTATTTTATTTTTTTCAGAGATACTGGGTGTCGATGATGAAGAAGACTATTTTAGAAACTCTCTAGACGTGACTAAAATTCAAGCTCATAATCTAACTCTAGTTAATTGTAAAGTCTGACTTTGTCATATTGATTAGGGTCAGTAATTGTCTGATCTCTGCTTAGCATTTCTTGATCATTGCAATGGCATGCATGAATTAACAGAAACATTTAGCACTTGAATATATTTCTTTAATGGGATTAATTGATTTCCATGCTAACTAATATGATCAAGCTCTAGAGGACAATAATCAATAACTTCACAAGTATACCTCCTGTCTACAGACACCTGTTTCAGAGTTTTGTTTCCTTAAGAGTAAATGAAATATTTGTGATACAAATATTACAATCATTTTAGTTTTCATTTTAAATGTGAATTAATTTTTGGATACTAGGTGTAAATTACCATTTAATATTTAGTTGCATATTATTTATGCACCTATTTATTTTCTCTTTTGCATATTCCCTTCTTATATTCCCCTCTCTCTTAAGTGCTTAATATGTAACCTTGAGTTTTTGTATATTCTTTTAAGATATATAGTGTGGTATGTAGTTTGACCATACACTTACATAAATGGCATTTTGAAATATTTTTCTGTGTATAAATTTTACTCAACATTGTTTAAAGATCTAGCCACATTGCTTATCATAGGAATTTTTTTGGCTTTTGAACACTTCAAAGTATTTCATAGTTTGTATCCTCCTCTACTCATCGATTCCTCAATAATGGGCCCCTAGATTGCCACCTACTCTTACCACTAGTCAGCGTTGCATTAAAAGTCTCACTTCTGGCTGTTTGGGAAATTCATGGGAATTCTGCTTGGAGTTTGGAGCCACGAAGTATAAAAACATCTGATGCTGCCACGTGGTTTGCAGTATGAAAAACCCCAATTAAATGTCAAAAGGGGACAGGCTGGATTTTAAAAAGCAAAACCCAACTATTTGCTACCTAAAACAAATATACATTGAATATAGAAACAAATTAGTTAAAAGTAAATGAATAAAAAATTATATCATGCTAACAGCAAACAAACGAAAGCTATGTTGGCTATATTACTATCAGACAAAATACATGTCTGAGCAAAAAGTATATTATATTAATTACAAAGGGTCAATTTAGTAGGAGGACATAACAAACCTCAATATTACACGTCTATGAACCAAACTCCAAAATACATGAAGTTGGGACTGAAAAAACTGCAGTGAGAACTAGACAATGCCACAATTACAAGCTGAGATTTCAGTGAAATTCTAAAAATAATTGGTGGAGAACACATAAGTCAGTAAGAATATATTGACTACCTTTACAGTGTAAAGGTAGACAGTGTAGACAGTGATATGTCTACAACCCTATATCTAACAAATGAAATTCACATACTTTTCAAGTGCACATGGGATATTTATTAAGATAGATGTTAATCTGGGCCATGAGCAAACATCAATTAAATAGTATTGTCTCTCATCATAATGTAATTAAATTATAAATCAATAACAGATGCCCCCAACATCACAAAATATTAGGCAACTGAATAACACACTTCTAAACAACACGTGGTTCAAAGAATAAATAAAAGGAGAAGTTATAAGGTATTTTAAATGACTGAAAATGAAAGCAAAATATTTCAAAATATGTGGGACACTGATGAAGCAATATGGATACCTAGAGAATAATTAATTTATAGTTCTGCATGCCTATAATAGAAAAGCAGAAATGCCTTGCTAAGTCATTTACATCAGCAATCACCATAATAAACTAGAAAAGAAGGAAATATAAAATTCAAAGAAGAGGTAGGGAAAAATACAGACCTGACTAGGAAACCATAAATTAGAAAAACAGGAAAATAGACAAATCCATGAAACCAAGAGCTGATCCTTTGAGAAAAATCAATGAAACTGATAAACCTCTACCCAGATAGATCAGAGGAAAAAAAAGAGAAAAAACAAAAGATTCATGTAGCAGGAATGAGAGATGATACTAAAGAAATTAAATTTCTTATTAAACCACTTAAATAAGGAATGCTTCTGCTCCAAATGGCTTTACTAGTAGAGTGAACAAATTATTTAAGGAAGAAGTAATACTAATTCTGAAAAAAAAAATTCAACAAAATTGAAACAGTGAATAGTTCTAAATTCATTCTATTAGGATAGCAAGATCCTAATATCAAAAAAAGACAAGGGCACTACAAAAAAAAAAAAAAATACAGGGGCGCCTGGGTGGCTCAGTAGGTTGAGCATCCAACTTCGGCTCAGGTCATGATCTCACGGTTCGTGAGCTCGAGCCCCGTGTTGGACTCTGTGCTGAGAGCTCATGGCCTGGAGCCTGCTTTAGATTCTGTGTCTCTCTCTCTCTCTCTCTGCCCCTCCTCCTTCGTGCTCTGTCTCTGTCTCAAAAATAAATAAAACAGGGGCGCCTGGGTGGCGCAGTCGGTTGGGCGTCCGACTTCAGCCAGGTCACGATCTCGCGGTTCGTGAGTTCGAGCCCCGCGTCGGGCTCTGGGCTGATGGCTCAGAGCCTGGAGCCTGTTTCCGATTCTGTGTCTCCCTCTCTCTCTGCCCCTCCCCCGTTCATGCTCTGTCTCTTTCTGTCCCAAAAATAAATAAACGTTGAAAAAAAAAAATTTAAAAAAAAAAAATAAATAAATAAAACATTAAAAAAATTTTTAAAAATACAGACAAATATCTCTCATGAACCCAGGAGCCAAAATTCTAAGGAAAATTTTAACAAATTGACTCTATCTACCTATCAATCCAACTATCTAAATACTTCATGACCTAGTGTGGTTTATTCCATGGATGCAGGTTTAGTTTAAGGTTTGAAAAGCAATCAATGCAATTCACCAAATTAACAAACAAAAAGAGAAATAAAAGGCATCAGAAATGTAAATGAAGAACTGTAATTGTCTTTATTTGCAGATAGCATGGCCATCTATATAGAAAATACAGTGAGATCTACATAAGTAGCTACTAGAGCTAATAATGAGTTCAGCAAGGTTGTAGAATAAAAGAGTAATATACACGAATCAATTAACAAATAATATTTACTATGGCATCAAAGTATAAAATAATTAGTACTTAAGGATAAATTTGACAAAAGTTATGAAAAGAATAAAACACTGGTGAGAGAAATTCAAGGAGCTCTAAATAAATGGAATTATTTATTTAGTGTCCATAGTCAGAAAAATTAATACTGTTAAAATGGCAATACTACCCAAATGTATTTATAGATGGAACACAGTCCTTATAATATTCCAACTATAATGTTTAGGAAACCAATAAGCTGATTTTAAAATTCATATGAAAATGCAAAGAACTTAGAGGAGTCAAAATAATCTTTATTTTTTTTACATGTTTTATTTATTTTTGAGAGAGCTCAAGCAAGGGAGGGACAAAGAATCCAAAGCAGGCTTGACGTAGGGCTTGAACTCAAGAACCATGAAATCATAACCTGAGCCAAAGTCAGGTGGTGCTCAACCAACTGAGTCATCTAGGTGCTCCAAAATAATCCTTAAAAAGGGTAAAGTTGAAGGACTAACAGTACCTGATTTCAGGTTTCAGTTTAATGACAGGCAAATAGACAATAGAATAGAATAAAGCATCAGGAAAACACACTGACTTACACGAACAACTGATTTGTAACAAAGGAACAAAAGCAGTTCAAGGGAGAAAGTATAGATCTTGCATAAATTGTACAGGAAAAACTTGATATTCATATATTTTAAAAGAATATTTTTCTTTACTTCACACCGTATTAAAATGATTCATAGACACAAATGCAAATTTGTGAAATTACAGAACTTCTAGAACAAAAGATAGGATAAAATTTTTGTAACCTTAGGTTAAGCAACAATTTTTTAAATATAATACCAAAGCCACAATCTACCCCCCCAAAATGACAAATTTGCTTTATCAAAATGTAAAACGTCTGTTCTTTGAAATATACCGTTCGGAAAAAAAATACAAGATATGTAATGTATAAAAAACTACTTACAAATAATATATCTGATAAAATACTTGTATCTAGAATATAACAAATTTTTGAAATTCAATACAAAAACCAACAATCCAATTTTAAAAATGGACAAACTATTTGAACAGACACCTCATACAGATAACAAATACAATTAACAAATAGGGACCTGAAATAGGCATATGAAAAGATATTCAACATCATTAATCATTAGAGAAATGTAAATTAGGATCATAATATGATACTATTGCATACTCTCAGAATGGCTAAAAGCAAAAAGACTGACCACCAAGTGTTGACAAGCATCTGAAACAAATGGAATTCTCACCCATTATTTGTGAGAACATAAATAGAACAACCATTTTGGACCACAGTTTGGCAGTTTCTTAAAAAGGCAAATATACATGGACTACATGAGTCAGAAGATTCACTCTTAAGCATTTACCCAAGAGAAATGAAAGTATGTGTTTATACAATGATGTACATGAATGTTCATAGGAACTTTATTTGTTATTACCAAAAACTAGAAATAATTTAAGTGTCTGTCAACAAGTGAATAGATTCAGACAGTGTGGTATACATATCGAAGGGAGAGCCCTCTTCACCAGTCCCAGGGACTCTGAAACTCTTACTCACCCCTGCTTGCTATTTCTTCTTTTTCTAGGCAGAACTGGATTCCAAGTCACCTGCTATATATGTGTTATATGAGAAATCTCTACTATGATGCTTGTATTGATGACAAATATGAGTGTAGCTTACTAACCCTCTAAATAGGAACTGGAAACACAACTTTTATATCTGTATTCCCAACATGAAGCTTAGGGCCTTGAAGATTATAGGGGCTTGTATTAATAAAGAATGAATTTGAAAGGCCATTGTTCCATCCTAAGCATGAAAACAAGTTGAAAAATTAGAAAATCAGATTTTATCATACAGCTGAGGACACTAAGAAATCTAAATGATCTAAAATTCAATATGGCAAATCCTTCCTAGGAAGGAAATGGCCTGTGTCTACTTTCATCCCTGCTGAGTGCCTTAGTTCTCCAATTACTCTGATGTAACACGTATCTAGATGGTAATAGTGCTGTTCCATTATACCTATTTCCAAAAACTTTACTGAATACTCTTTTTGTACCTATTCGTATTACTTCTGTATTATCAATCTATATGACAGAGAAAGATAAGCACAAAATCAATAGCTAAATAAAAGCCTTCAAATGTAAACACTCTGAATCCTAACCCCGTGTAATAAAAATGCTAGATCTAGAGTTGACCTTGAAGATTAAATAAAATTTAAACACTTGTTTTAGATGAAAGCAGAAAAGAGTTACCTTTACTCTTACAGAAAGCTTACAATCCTCTTTGTGAAATGCAAATCTAAACCTTAGGTATTTCACAGAAGCTATGGTTTGGGATGTATATAACAAGGAGATTCATGTTTCATAAATCCTGTAATAAAATGGTAATCAGTGAGTGAGCAACCTTAATCTCTTGCATATTTCAAAAGCTGAGCAAACACTTTTTTGTAAAGGAAATCAATAGAAAAGGTTACTAAAAAATTTAAGAAAAATAAAACAAAATCTGATTGAGGAACATACATGAGTCATACCACAACTGTGCTATTAAGCAATTTTAACTAGTTAAAAGTTTAGAAGGAAATTGGATAAAAGGATTATGGTATGTTTACAGGTACTATAGTACATGCTATTACATTAAGAAATCAGAGTTTCACCAAATTACTCTTTTGTGCACTGTAGCCGCCTAATTCTTGAATTTATATATGTGATTATTAGATGTATATGAGGTTTCTTTTAATATGTCACCTGATAATAAAAGAGGTATGGAAAAAATAAAAAAAGAGAGAGACGTAGAAACTGGCAAAGAATCTTTTGACAAGCACCTTGCATACATATATTTATACAGTCACTTTGGAAGACCTAAAAGGTAAATGATGTATATGTTTTTAAAAAATGGGTTATAAATTCATATACCCAATTTCATCTCATTGTACCTGATTATGCCTGGAAGTAGAGTGCTTGATTAGCCAGATAAACACAGTTTGGCAGGGAAACTACAAAATATGAGCAAGTTGCATGCAAGAAATAGGACGAGTGTTTGTTTGAAGGTCAATTCCTTTTGTCAATTCCCTCTGTATCAAATGGGAATAAGAGTACTTATTTGATAGGGTTATGTGAAGCTTAAGTTTGGTATTATTTATAAAATGCTTAGCATCATGACAGTACATATTAGGCACTCTTTTTCATATAAATAAAATTAACAAGCCAGTGATGTTGAATCCTGAGTTGAAATTACAGTCTTAGGGGCGCCTGGGTGGCGTAGTCGGTTAAGCGTCCGACTTCAGCCAGGTCACGATCTCGCGGTCCGTGAGTTCGAGCCCCGCATCGGGCTCTGGGCTGATGGCTCAGAGCCTGGAGCCTGTTTCTGATTCTGTGTCTCCCTCTCTCTCTGCCCCTCCCCCGTTCATGCTCTGTCTCTCTCTGTCCCAAAAATAAATAAATGTTGAAAAAAAAAAAAAAAAAGAAATTACAGTCTTAAAATGTACACTAAAATAATATTAGAAATGATAACTGAAATAAGGGACTCTGATATTTTGTAGTTTCTGACAATGATTAAACATAGAAATTGATTTTTTAACATGCACCAAATCTATTTTCCTCTAATATTAATTGTTTTAATGAGGCTTTGATGAAAAGTCCTTGGACAAATCACATTCTTTCTGGCTTCACCATTGACAGAGGATCTTAAAGTGAGGAAAATCTTAAGTCCTTCCTATCTCTTAAATTCTATGCTTCTGACTTTAAAGTGTAATAAATAGACTATTCCATGTACAAGTTTAATTTTAAGTGACTAGAATATACTTTATAGTATATTTCCTATAATTTCTAATATCGACATTTTACTAATATATTGATAAGGAAAGATTTTCCAATACAACTTTTATGCAAAGCAAAATAATTTGGGGAAGGTTTGGTGATTATGATAATTAAATAATAATAATTGCAAACATTTACTGAGCACTATTGATTTACCAGACACAGGGCTAAGGACTTTAATTACTTTATTTAACATTCCTACAAATCCTATCAGTAAGCATCTGCAGTTTTTCTTCATTTTGACCAGATTTGTAGAGTGGTTAGGGAATATAGTTCTAAGGGCTGGAAATGGACCATCCACATTTAAACAACAATGATAAATATGAGGATGAAGAGCTGAGGTTTTAGAGAAAGACTGTTACCCTGAAGTTGAAAGCAAACTTGAGGCTACTGAAAAAAAGTGCTTCTAGAATATACTATTTGGCCTATACAGGCTGTTTGCTGTCTAGCCTGAAAGGTAGCCGAAGTCAGAGGTTAGGGATCTCTAGTGGGAGTTCCTGTCTTCCTTGAATTTTATTAACAGAGCAAGAGCAGATCAAACATATGGTAAATAGTTAACATGATTACTTTGCCCAGATGGAACTGGATGATAAACTTGAAACAGTCTGAGGAAGAGGCCAATATGGATTTAAGTATAGATCAACAAATCACCAGAAAACATAAAAGCAGCTATAACAAAAGGGGGAAAGATCTATGAAGAAGATCTTTACTTTATTAAAAGTATTAGATGACTAAACACTCTACCAGAAAAAAATTGGGTTGAATTAAGTATTTAAAAAATAATAAATAAAAGAATACAAAATAATAATGTAATATCATGATAGTTGGTCTTTCTTTGAAGGAATGATCTTATTTATACTGTTAAATCCTAAAGAGAAGTATTATTCCTTTTTAAAAGTCTAAAATATAGTATCTCTATACATATCATTTGATACCTCTATAGATATCATTTGAATTTTTTCACAACTGAGAAATTTAACATTGGAAATATACTATTTTAATTATTATAGAGAAAATAAGTTAAAAACTATGAAAGAAGATATCAGAATGATTGTTGACAATTTTAAAAGTAAGACACAGTCTTAAACAATCAAAATAGTGACAATTTAAATACTTATTAAAATAACAAAGTATTATAAAGAATTTCCAGTTTTTTCCACTATTACCAAAAGTGACAAAAAATATGACCACTATAAAATTTTTTATTTAACATTTTTTTGAGAATTTCTGGCTAAAACAAAAACACATAAAACATAAAAAGAAGTAAAAAAATTGGAAAAGGGTAAATAAATGTTTTAAGTCTTGAGAATGGTATGTGGTTACATTAGACAAGATAATATAACAAGAAAGCCCAAGATGGCAAAGTTAATATATTTTTAGAGAAATTTTCTTTTAACTAAAGGTAGAGGATTCTGATACTATTGTTTTTTCAAGGTTTGGTATTATGCAACATTACAAGTTGAGCAATCTAAATTTTAATTCCATATAGATATTATATACATACCTTCCATTATTTCAAATGGGGTTAGTTTTGACATTTTAAAAAGGATTATTACTTTAGTGTAGAATGTCATGTGAAACTTGGGGGTGTTGACCAGTTCTACCAGCTCAAATCTAAATGCCCACACCAACCTCAATCACTGGAACTTTCAAGAAAGCCTTGCATATTTCCAAACCACCTGTGCAGAGTGGGATGGAGGGGGGAGGGTGGAAGGGAAGATATGCTCTGTTGATAAACATTTGCCTGGAAGAAGCATATCTCTTTACAATATTAATCTTTTATTCAATATGCAATCTGTCATATTCTCAAGACATCATAAGTGGCTTCAATAAATGCTTTCAAGTACATGAATTCTAAAGGTATTTTCTGTCTATGAAAGGACAGCATTATGTAAATGTGCCTTAGTATAAGTAGGGCCAATCTTGAAGAATAACTAAGAAAAGGTTTTTGTCGCAATCTAAATTTATGTCTATATTAATATTAAACCTATGTATTAATAGAAATAGTTCCTAAAACATTTGCTATATATCATAATCAGAAAAAGGTAAATATCCCAAGATATATAAATCATTTAATAAATTAAGGTTCATACCAGTAATTAAATAAAATTCAATCAGAAATTATATATTGGGTAGCTACTATGACAGGTGATATGAAGAACTTTGAAAAATCATAGCTACCGTGTACTAACATATTATATATACATTATATATATAATATATGTGCATACAGAAATGTGTATATATGTATGTGTATATTATATATAATCACAGCTACATAATCACATATATTATATATAACACATATAGGTATATGTATATTTTTGTCTCATTTAATTTCTATGGCATCCCTAAATTTAGACACTTTCTATGTGTTTCAGCAATGAGGAATTTGTAGCTGTAAGAAATGTATAACATGTCAAAGATCACTGCTAATATTTAACAAAAATAACACCTTAATATAAATTGGTCTAATACCAATTCAGGCCAATACAATTAATGATACAGTCATTTTAGATAAGGTCCCATATTAGTTAGAATATTTGAAACATAACAGTGGGGAAAACGAATAATATGGAATTATTTTAAATGGATGTATAATGTTATGATTGTGTATATCCATGTATAGAGTACATTTGTGTAAACAAGAAAATATTTGAATATGCAAAAATGTTCACCATTCTTTTTCTCTAAGTGAGAATGACCCTAAGTTTCTATGTTGTTTTTGTGTTTGTCATATTTGCTGAATTCAATTATGCTCAATAATACTAACTCTGAAAAATAGAAACTTATAAACTAATTTTGTGTGTTTCTTTAATGGCTATTAAACAGCCTTTAAGGGGGCGCCTGGATGGCTCAGTTGGTTGGGCATCCGACTTTGGCCTCGGTCATGATCTCACGCTTCGTGGGTTCGAGCCCCATGGTGGGCTCTGTGCTGACAGCTCAGAGCCTGGAGGCTGCTTTGAATTCTGTGTTTCCCTCTCTCTCTGCCCCTTCCCTACTCACACTCTGTCTCTCTCTGTCTCTCAAAAATAAATAAACATTGAAAAAAAAATTTTTAAAGGCCATTAAGTATTATAAACTATTTATTATGAATATAATAAATATGATAATTAGATAATTAGAATATCTACAATTTTAAAATATTTTTAGGATGTTCAAAAATAATTCAACCATAGTTCAATAGGATGGATGAAAATAAAAACTCTAGGTAAATGTTTATCTCTGGGTAAGTATTATCAGAAGGACACTGGTTATCTGAACTGATGTGGCAGAAAAATATGAATTTAGCAACTGATATCAGAGCATTTCTAAGAAAGAGATTGTATTTTTTTCTGAAAATCACAAAACGAACCTTTTGGAAGATGGAAGTTTCGATGTCAAGGCCATGGATAGAAAAAGATACTCAAGTCATTACTAAATGGCTTAGCAGAGTAATAAGACCTGGAAAGGAACTTAGAAAAGGGGTAGTGTTGAAAAAGAAGGGAAAAGGTAAGCCAACTTTCTGAGTGGGCTAAAGTATAAGCTACTGAGAGTGAAGGAAGGAAAAACAGTCAAAAATTATTTTTATTTACTTATCGTTATTATGAATCATTATTCATTTAATCATCTACTTTATTGAAAAAGATACTTTCAAAATAATTGTTTGCCAAGCATTATGATGAGAGTGAAATTTATAAGATACTCTCATGAGTCATACTTTGTGTTGATGGTGGGAGAAATGGGTTGACAATAGTGAAGTACAAACAGATTAAAATATGTATTCGAGATGAGAAAAGCAATATGAAAAAAACAATAAAAGCCATCTTGTGTTGAGTAGATGGGAGGCAGAAGCTTCAGTGGAGTGAACAGGAAAGATCATCTGAGTTGGTAATATTTTCAGGGAAAGCTAAATGATGATGAGTGAAGTTCTCTGGGAGAAGACTATCCCAGGTCTTGTGTTTGTAAAGCCCTGGGGTCTGTGTTTGGAAATATTTTGGAGAATTTCAGCAACTCTGAGACTGTTAAAGATAGAAATTTTGTGAAGATACAGCTAGAGAGATAGTTAGCAGCATTACCCCTAGTGGTAATGACTTTAATTTTATTCCAAGTGCAAAAGGAAGAAACCGCAAGTGGCTTAATCCATCCGCTACTGATATCAATCTAAAAAAAAAAGAACTTTATTAATAAAATGTATGTTTTGCATAAGAGTTGTTTCGTGGTAGGCTGGGTAGAGGTTGTTGATCATCAAGAAGGAACTGTATAATCCATTTGGCTCTACTCAAAGACTAAAAATAAGTATTACAAGACAGAAAACAAAGAAGAAAAACCATACATATTAGAAATTTTACTTAGAGATATTATAAACTTTTGTCTCATATTTTCTAATTTGGGGGTACAATTTGACAGATGATGTAGGTATCTGAATATATTGTGAGTTTTTCTTTTCTATTTAAAGTGGCTTGAGATAAGATAAAGATACAATTGCAAAATACAAACAAAAAGTTGTTTTGAATATAAGTATTATTTATATAAATATATAAGTATTTATTCTTATAAATATGAATTTTGAGAGGAGGCAAAATGTGTAACCAAGTAATATCCAGTACCCTATACATGACATGTTTAGGCCTTAATTGGACTGCAAGAAAGCCAGTTGCCATCTTTTTGTAATGTAAATAATGTTGGCAATATTTCAAAGATATGGGCATGGCCATTCACACTAAGTCTTCCATTTTGAGGACAGTTTCAGTTAGGATCTGTTTGGCTACAAGTAAAATACCAGATCACAGTGTCTTTAATATTAAATATCTCACAAAGCAAACAGCCTGGAAATAGTTGGTACTGTGAGCAATTCTAGAAGTCAAAAATAACATTAAAAAAACAAGTTCTTCTCATCTTTCCATCTGCATTTTCAACATGTTACTTCTTTCTTCATTGTCACAAGGTAGCTGCCATTGCTCCAGTTATCATATTCTCATAGACCCATTCAGAAAGAAGACAACCAAAAGGAACTTCTCTCCATCTATTTCTATGTTTAATTTTTTTTAATGTTTTATTTATTCTTGAGAGAGAGAGAGTGAGCATGAGCGAGTGAGGGGCAGAGAGAGCAGGACACAGAATCTGAAGCAGGCTCCAGGCTCTGAGCTGTCAGCACAGAGCCCGACGCAGGACTCAAACTCACAAGTGGTGAGATTATGATCTGAGCTGAAGTTGGACGCTCAACCAACTGAGCCTCCCAGGCTCCCCCATCTATTTCTGTTTTTATCAAGAAACAAAATATTTTTTAAGGCATCATGGACTATGTCTTACCTCTCCACTTTGGTAGAACTGAGTAGCGTAAGCTCCAGTGCCCAAGTAGAGACAAAATGGTGTGACTTCCCTAGATTCTTCCGTAGGGCTGGTCATTTGTCACCTAAGCAAAATCAGGAGTCAGTTGGTGAGGAAGAGAGAAAGCCAGGAAAGCAACCAACAGTATCTACCACAGTAAAAGAATCGATATATGCTAAGCAAGAAATTAACCTGCTTACATAAGGTAAAATCTGATTCCCCAGAGAAAGACTGGAAGATTTTTTTCAATAAAGATGATTATCTTTATTGAACATAATTTAAGGGAGGAAAACCACAGTGATTGCTCTCTTCAGGGAAAGAAGCAATAAGGAGATTAAGACCATCCACAAGAAATAATCACTGGGAAATTTCTTAGGCAAATCACAGTAATATTTTGATATATTCATGAAAATGGGAATTTTGTCATATATTTTCTGATTAGGCATTATTGATAAGATATCTTTTTATGAAGAACAAACCAAAATAACAGAAGAGTAACAGCAGTGCATCAGAAAAACAACATAGTTCAAAACGGACAACGATAGTAGAGTGGCTAAAATCCATAATGCTGACAATGCCAAATGCGGGGAGAAGGTGGAGCAGCAGGAACTCTCATCCACTGCTGGTGGGAATGCAAACTACTATGGCCACTTGAAAGGTAGCTTCACAGTTTCCTGTAAAACTAAATAAACCCTTACCACACAATTTAGCAATTGCGCTCCTCAGTATTATCCAAATGAGTCGAAAACTTACGTCTAAATAAAAGCCTGCCCTTGTATGTACCTAGCAGTTTATTCATCATTTCCAAACTTAGAAGCAACTAAGATGTCCTTCAGTAGGTAAATGGATAAATCAACTGTGATGCATCTGTACAACGGGATGTTATTCATGGGTAAAAAGAAAGGAGCTATTGAGCCATGAAAAGTCATGGAGGAAATTTAAATGCTTATGACTAAGTGAAAGAAAGCAATCAGAAAAATCTACTTACTGTATCATTCCAACTATATGACATTCTAGAAAAAGCAAAACTGTGGAGACAGTAAATGTATTAGCGAGTATGAGGGGTTTGTGTGGAGGGAGAAATAAATAGGTAGGGAATAAGGTATTTTTAGGGCAGTGAAACTGTCTTGTAGGACACGATAATCGTATACATGTCATAAGAGATTTGTGAAAAAAATCATAGAACATGTAACATCAAGAGTGAATTCTAAGGTAAACTATGGACTGTGGGTAATAATGATGTGTTAATGCTGGTGGATCAATTGTGACAAATGTACCACTCTGGTGAATGTTATCAGGGCAAGAGATATGTAGGAACTCTTCTTTCCATTAAATTTTGCTGTCAACTTAAAACAGCTGAAAAAATAGACAAATTTCACATTTTAAGTCTTAAGGGAATACATTTTAAAGGTATTACTCTTCAAAACGATTTCAAATTTTTTTTAACGTTTATTTATTTTTGAGACAGAGAGAGACAGAGCATGAACGGAGGAGGGTCAGAGAGAGGGAAACACAGAATCTGAAACAGGCTCCAGGCTCTGAGCTGTCAGCACAGAGCCCGACGTGGGGCTTGAACTCACTGACCGCGAGATCATGACCTGAGCCGAAGTCTGCCGCTTAACCAACTGAGCCACCCAGGCGCCCCTCAAAATGATTTCAAAATGTATGCTCCCTTAAGCTACGAATTGGGAGCATTTATGCATTTAATAGTATGAGGTAGAAACTCAATGTATATATTAGAAGCATCAGTATTTAACACAATTATTCAATTACCAAAATTAAAACTGTATGTAACCCATCAACTTTAGAAATTTATAGCATCTACTATTAAAGTTAAATTAGTATTATTAGCCAAAATCAGGTATTGAGAACCTGATAGAATCAATGAAGTACAATACAGAGAATTGTATTCTAACCAGTGATCTCTAGAATAACCCCATAGTTAAATGGTTGTATGAGCACAGAAGTGTGTGTGTATGAGTTTATCAGTTTACACACATAAAGGTTAAGGAACCAATCAGGTTCTGAGAAACCAGGTCTGACTTTGCTATTATATCAAAAATGGAATCCATGAGAATTTATTATTCAGTTTATAAAATCAATGATTAGAACATTAAGCCAAGCTTGGAAAATATATGAGAAGTAAGGTCAGGTCCCAGATGAATCGTGGTCTAAAGAAGCCACTGCTTCTTTACAAGTGCTACTTTTGGGCTCTGGCACCAGACACCATCCCTGACACAAATTCCAAATAATCCAATTTTGTGTCTATGCCGCTTGCTCTAGATTTAAAACGCCGAATAAGAATCCAAATGAAAATAATTGAAGAATGACACTTTAATCCCCAGATTAGTGTATGAGGAGAATAGAGAGGGCTGTACAAAAGAACAGATGTACTAGAAGTGACTCATTGTAATAAATTTGAACAGAGGAGTGTAGACCAATAGCCTAATTTAATAGCTTGGTTCTCACCAGCTCAAAGTCTTCTTAAATATATTACAGCAGGAAATTTCAGTAAAACTACTTTTTAAAACAGAACAGGAAGCAGCTGCTGTTGATAATTTATTATCATCGAGCAATGTACAATATAGACAGACAAGAATATTCCAAATTTGAAATATTACTTTAAAACTAGAAGGATCATTTTCTGCATGGCCTGTTCTGTTAGATTTAATGTGTTTGAGGACTCCTAGAGCCACTAAGAGTTGCCCCAGGAGTCTCGAAGGCATTATTGAGGGACAGAGCAGGCATGGTTCCAGACTTTTGTTTTAATTAGAACAGTTCTTTTCCCTTTTTTGACACTGAAAGTCTCCATAAAATAGTTTTTACAAAAGGGTTTTGAAGCTCCAAATTTTGAAAATCAGTGATGTATAAAACAGCACCTTCTAACTTAAACTCTTGGAAAACAATTGTATGTATAAATGTATTTTGTTCTTGAAGGAAAATGATCCTTTTTTTTTTTTTTTCATGTGAGCTACTTTTGAGCAAGTACTTACTATGGGATAGAACTTCGCTAGCACTTTCTGTAAGCTATTTAATTGAAATAAGAGTTCAATTATTCCTTTTAAAGATAGAAATATAGGGGCGCCTGGGTTGCTCAGTCGGTTAAGTGTCCGACTTCAGTTCAGGTCATGATTTCACAGTTTGTGAGTTCAAGCCCCGCGTCCGGCTCTGTGCTGACAGCTTAGGGCCTGGAGCCTGCTTCGGATTCTGTGTCTCCCTCTCTCTCTGTCCCTCCCCCGCTTGCACTCTGTCTGTCTCTTAAAAATAAATAAATGTTAAAAAAAGTTAAATATAGAAATATATACACATATATACGTACACACACATACACATATATACAAAGAGAGACAAATTGAGAGTCTCTTCAAAATTCAGTTTTGTGTTTAGAACCTCTTGGGATGTTTTGTTTTAGCCAGTTAATTTTTCTCCAGCCAAACATTCTGGGCTATACTAATCCATAAAAGCCTTGCCACAGTTGGGTTGACACAGCAGGAGGCTCAATAGACTAGTGGGACCAATATAATATCCCCCTACTGTGTTTACACAGGTGAAATCCCTCAACATAGGACTCAGCAAGTCTATGTTTTCTTTAAATGTGCACTGAATGTTTTGGAGTTTCCGTATTAGATGTAATTCTAAAAGGCCCTCATATACTCCAGCCAAGATAATAAATAAATAAATAAATAAATAAATAAATAAATAAATAAATGTTTACAGTAATCCTCTAACTGGCAACAAACTGCTCTCACTTCTTCTTAACAGTTGTGAATCACTCATACTTAGTCTACAGCTTTCTCAGCAAAAGAAATTAAAAGGTACATGGAGTGTAAAGAATGCCTTCCTATTTCATGTTTTCTTTAGATGCAATCACTGTAACCAGCCACTACTCCATGTTGATTTCCCAAAGTTTACACTTCTGTGCACTTTAAACTCTGGCATGGATTCTTTCTGGTTTAATCGTCGCTTTCTTCTTTGCCTTCTTCCTAATTCTGGATAACAACAAGTGCTTTACTCACTCTTTTATCTTTGGTGTTATAGCTCTGTTCATAGCTACAATGAAAAGGTTTCTAACTCTCTGGACTGCTGCCCATGATCTGGTTCTCAATTCCAATCCCTTATGCTTCAAGAAAATTAAAAATGACTACCATATATTTTTTCTCATAATAAAAGCTGTTTCATCTCTTGCTTTTCGCTCATCAGAACTGGCAGACCTATGGAATACATGTGCACCTTTTGACGATCACCTTTTGTCTTTCCTCTATCTTTTACTCTGGGACACAAGTATGATAGCGAGAGATGCAGAAGCCATTTTATAAGAACGAGGATAAATGCTACATGCCAAGAATGATGGCATGGAAGGCTAAAAGAAGGTAGGGTCACTGAGGATGCAATGAAGCTGCTATACCTTGTCTGAACAGTCCTCCTTTATACCTCTTACGCAATAAAAAGAAATTTCTATTTGATGAAGTCAAATTACTAATTCATGCAGCCATCATGTATCTAATTGATAGGGAAACTGCAGCTATCTATTGAATTACACAGAAATCAAAAGCTGAGATGAAGATATGTGAAATGAGGTATAAATGTACATTTATTCTTTTTTCCTAGGTTGCCACAGATTGATACAAACCTCCCAAATTAAAAAGATACAGACATTCTGTATGAGCTATATCAGTAAAATAATATTTTAATTTAATAAAACATTTTTTTTCAACGTTTATTTATTTTTGGGACAGAGAGAGACAGAGCATGAACGGGGGAGGGGCAGAGAGAGAGGGAGACACAGAATCAGAAACAGGCTCCAGGCTCTGAGCCATCAGCCCAGAGCCTGACACGGGGCTCGAACTCACGGACCGCAAGATCGTGACCTGGCTGAAGTCGGACGCTTAACCGACTGCGCCACCCAGGCGCCCCAATAAAACATTTTTTAAATGTATATTTTATTTTTGAGAAGGGGGGAAGAGGCAGAGAGAGGGGGACAGAGGATCTGAAGCGGGGTCCGCACTGACAACAGACAGAGACAGCCTGATGTTGGGCTCGAACTCCCAAACTACAAGATCATGCCCTGAGCCAAAGTCCGAAGCTTAATCGAATGAGCCATCCCAGGACCCCATTTAAGAAAACATTTTTAAGCACATATCAAAATTAATTTATTACATGAACACACAGATGTATTTTTCCATGACAAAATTAAGCAGTGTCGTTCAATAAATGAGTACAGTATATGAAAAATATTTTTCCATGTTCATTTAGTCTATATTCAACTTAAAGCAACTCACCTAAATTATTGGTCATGATTCAACTTGCTTATTCATCACTTTTGGAAGAAAAGAATTTAAACTTTTGCATAATAAAAACTTATATGGACTTTTAAAAGAGCATTAGTTTCCTAAGTATCACCTGAGTAACTCTGGAAATTTTGAAAGGTATCTATGAATACTGTGGAAGAAATGGGTCTGTGTGCGCTGTTTGGATCAGCTCTGTAGGAGGCCACTTTAATTAATTCTTGAAATGTAGCCTCTACGGGAGGAAACACAAAGCAGTGGCATATTTTCTGCTAAAGAAAGAAGCCAGACTTGGGGCACCTGAGCTGCTCAGTCAGTTAAGCGTCGGACTTTGACTCAGGTTATGATCTCACTGTTCATGAGTTCAAGCCCCGAATCAGGGCTCTGTGCTGACAGCTGGGAGCCTGGAGCCTGCTTCGAATTCTATGTCTCCCTCTGTCTCTGCCCCTGCCCCACTCGCTCTGTCTCTCTCTCAAAAATAAGTAAACATTTAAAAAAAAAAAAAATTTTTTTTTTTAAAGAAAGAAGTCGAATAGCATTTGTAGTTAATTTATACACTTGGCAGTTCTTAGATTGTATAAGGTAAGCGGACAAATATGATGATGTATTTTAAAACAGTTTAAATTGGTAAACTGTTAGCGGTCGTCCGGTTACAAATCGCACGTACCAGCCTTGGGGACAGGATTCTGCGCTTGCTCTATTGCTTCGCAGCCCTGGGCGCTCTCCCGCTGGAATCTGAAACTGGCCTCCACCGAGGCCGCGGAGACACGGAAGAAAGAGGCAGCCGGCCAGACCGGTAGGTGGCAGGAGGAGCAAGCGAGGGGTTACTCCTGAGGCTGATCTCGTGGAGACGAGATCTCCACGCGCGCCGCCAGCAACTTACAGGTTCATGAAGCTACCTCAACTGGATTCTGCCCTACGTATGTGCCCAGGGGGCCTCAACAATACACTGCTCTCTCAAGGTCCTGGCCTTGAAGCGGCTCCCGCTGCAAGAAGGGTGCGGCGAACATCCCTTCCACGAGGAGGGAGTGAGGCGCCTCCCATTAATTGCCCGGATGGACTTGCAGGTCGACCTGCGGCCACGTCCTCTCAATGACCTCCTTCAACATGCTCATTGAATAAAAGTCATCACAAGGAAAAAAAAATTTTTGATAGCCCTGAATATGTGTGGTGTAAATCCAAAAGGAGACCTTGGCCATACCTGCTTTTTTCCTCCCAAAAGGACTTTGGTTTAGAAGACAAAATTAAGGAATATAAACATTTTATATAACACCTCTTTTTAACCACTAAAAATGAAAAAGCCAGGGGCTCCTGGGTGGCTCAGTCAGGTAAGTGACTGACTCTCGATTTCAGCTCAGGTAATGATCCTACAGTTCATGAGTTCAAGACCCTCATGGTTCAAGTGCACCGTCAGTGCAGAGCCTGCTTGGGATTCTCTCTCTCCCTCTCCCTCACTATTTCCTCTCCGCTTGTGCTCTCTCTCTCTCTTTCTCAAAATAAATAAATAAACTTACAAAAATTTTTGAGTGAAAAAGCCAAAATAGGATTTGAAATTTTCAAGGTGCATACAGCTATATTTTTTCGCATTATCAGATTACTTATCAAACATAATCATAATTTATAATTAAATAATGAAGCTTAGTCAATGGTGAACACACATATATATTCACATTAAAAATATCATCATTTTTCTTGTTATGTATGGACCCTAATTAATGTGATGCTAAGATTCTGGGGAGCAGAGATGCCATCTTCTTGTCAGTTTTTGACACTAATATGATAATATTGCTCAGTGTGTTTACAATTTAGTCAAAATTTCTATCTTAGATTCATATTAATCTATATTTTCAATTGTTTTTAATATGGGAAAATATATATAACATAAAATTATTCACCGTTTTAAAAAATGTTTTTGTTTATTTTTGAGACAGCATGAGCAGAGGAGGGGCAGAGAGAGGGGGGACAAAGGATATAAAGCAGGCTCTATGCTGACAGCAGAAAGCCTAATGTAGGGCTCAAACTCAGGAACTGCGAGGTCATGACCTGAGCTGAAGTTAGATGCTCAATCGATTGAGACACTCAGGTGCCCCGAAATTTACCATTAAAAACAATTTTTTTTTTAATGTTTAGTCATTCTTGAGTGAGAGAGAGAGAGTGTGTGAGCAGGGGAGGGGCAGAGACAGGGAGACACAGAATCTGAAGCAGGCTCCAGGCTCTGAGCTGTCAGCACAGAGCCGAGGCACAGTTGGAACTCACAAACCATGGGATCATGACCTGAGCCGAAGAAGTCAGATGCCCCACCGACTGAGCCACCTAGGCAGCCCCAAAATTTGCCACTTTAAATGTGCAATTTATAGATATTAAATGCATTCATGATGCTGTGCTGCCATCACTGCCATCCATCTCTGGAACTTTTTTCATCTTGTAAAACTGATGAAAATTCTGCAGTCTCCCTTCCCCCAGCCCCTCGTAACCATTCTTATTTCTGTCTGTATAAATTTGACTATTCTGTGTACTGCATGTAAGTGGAATCATGCCGTTGTTGTCTTTTATCGACTGGCTTCATTCACTTAGCATAATGTCCGTAAGCTTCATGCATGTTGTGCTATTTGTTAGAATTTCCTACCTTCTTAAAGCTGAATAATATTCCATTTTGCGTATATAGATTTTTGTATATATACATTTGCTTATCCATTCATCCATCAATGGACACTTGGGCTACTTCTACATTTTAGCTTATTTGAACAATGCTTTTATATATATGAGCATACAAACATCTCTTTGAGGGGGGCGCCTGGTGGCTCAATGGATTGAGCGTCCAACTCTTGATTTGGGCTAAGGTCATGATCCCAGGGTCGTGAGATCGAGCCCTGTGTTGGGCTTTGTGCTGAGCATGGCACCTGTTTAAGATTCTCCCTCTCTCTCTCTCGCTCTCTCTCTCTCTCTCTCTCTCCTTCTGCCCCTCCCTATATATATATATATATATATATATATATGACCCTACTTTCAATTATTTTAGGTATATACTATATATATATATATGACCCTACTTTCAATTATTTTAGGTATATTTTAGGTATATAGAAGTGTAATTGCTAGATCATGTGTTAATTCTATTTTCAAGTTTTGAGGAAATTTCTTACTGTTTTCCACAGCAGCTATACCATTTTACATTCCCATCAGCTGTGTTCAAGTATTCCAATTTGTCCCCACCTTCACCGACACTTGTTATTTTGATGTTGGCTATCCTAATGAGTATGAGGTGTTTTGTCCTCATTCTTATTTCAAAAAGTCACTATTGGTTAACATTTTTATGTAAAATAAAAATTTGCTTCCCATGGAGAATTATGTATAACACTGAAAAGCATTTTAATAAGTAACAAAAATAATTATACTGTTGTATTCATTCTTTTTCCTCTACTGTCATAAATCTCCACAAATTTTCTAAGGTATTCTCACTGATATTTAATGTTAGGTGTAATACTGAAATAATATCTTTAATTAATCATTTTTGAGCACAATAACAAAGCTCAGTAAATTGATTATATTGAAATATGTCCAAGAAAAAAAAGTATTAGAAAAGTAACATACGATGTATGAGTTAAGCAAACTTTGATAAGAAAATACGTAATTTAAATCTCTGTGAACTATGTGTTGTTTTGATTGAATATATGCTGTGAAATGCTAAAGAAATGCATAGTAAGAAAATGATCAAACCCTTGGCATTTGTTACCAGTAAGCACAGAAACATAGTAAAGGAGAATCTGGTAAAAGATGAAAGTGATTTTATTTTCACTGATGTTCTATCATAGAAAGTTTCAGCCACTAGTAACAGTATATAATAAAAGAAACTGATGCTGAGTTTTCACTGATATATTTTCTGTCATAGGAAGTTTGGACCATTGTTTTTCCAACACCTCAAGTGGGAAAATAAATACCTTCTAGGCAAATAAAAAGTTTCTGTAGGCCAAGGTAATTTAGTATCTGCTCTGGCAGATGACATATGCAATTTTTCATCCTCTCTGAGACCACCTGAACAGCTGTCCTTGTGTGCTTAAATGGTTATTAAAATACCACTTTGGAAGTGTTTACCTGAAGGCAATAGAAAAAGTGAGATGTCTTCTCAATTCTGGAGAAATTCAATTTAATAAAGTTGATTTTAAGCTCTATTACACCTCAACTCTATTTTCTCCATGGTCGTTTCAGATGGAAGGAATGAATGTCTCTGTCGGAAAACAGATCTCTGGTGTCAAAAGACAGTATTTGGATTCCTGTCATCATAACTGTGAAAATATTTCATGGGTAATCCGTAAAGCCATCCAAAAAATAAAATAAACCCCACAAACACAAAGACTTTTTAGGAAGGGGAGATAAAGTACAAATATATCTATATTTCTGATAATATTTCAACAAAAGTAATTTGTGTTCCTTGAATATATTAGATGTTTCCTGTTTTTTCTCTGCCTGGAGTAGCTTTCATTTAGAAATTTGAGTGGAAATCTAGCTCCCTTCCTTCGGATTTGTTCTATTCACAGTCTCTTTATGAGGCCTATCTTACTGGACTCCCTATACCAGCATCCTTAATCCTTAACCTGTTCTATTTTTTTCCTTTTCCCTGTTAACATTTCTCTCCTATTAATGAAATGGATAATTTACTTACACGTTTTTATTGTCTGATCTCTTACTAGAATATGTAAGTTCCACAACGGCAGATGCTTAATAAAATCTGTGGAGTTGATGAGTGAATGAATGAATAATTAGCATATCAGGAAGTGTTTAATTAGTATTTAGTATGTGCAGGTCTTTTTCTGAGCACTAGAGGTAAATATTTTTCATGCAGAAATTCTTCTAGTGGGAAATATAGACATTACATAAACTATTTTGAATGTAATCAATAAATTTGAAGCATCCTGGGTACTTATTAAAGAGTATAACATAATATCATCTGGGGTTTCAGAGAAGTTCAACTAAGGAATTGCACTAAAACTCTATTCTAATAGAAGAATAAAAGTTCCTAAGTTTTCCACAACTTTTTTATCAGTAACCTGGCTTCATTTTTTCTTTTGTCCCCCCTCCATAGTTTTCAAAATAAAAATGAAATCATGTTATTGGTCAGGAGAGGTAGTCAAGACACTCTTGCAAACAACTGACAACACATGAAACTGAGATATGGCAAATATTTATTTCATATGCAAGTGGAGGGGAGATGGGATTAGGACCACTACATCTCTTACTTTTGTACAACAAATTCATCAGCAACTGCTGATTAAACCAAATCCAGTAAAACGCAGCATAAAATGTGACCTAACGTAGAATAAAAGATTTTCTCCTTTTTTCATGATGCTAAAGTACAAATATTACATGGAACAGCAATCATAGAGAAGGGATACGCTGAGAAGAAACGCTGGTTGAGCATCTGGATTCTTATCAGAGAGATTGTTCCTCTTTATACTCCTTTATTCCTAGGCAGAATGAAGCAAAGGCTAGAAAAGTGAAAATTGTCTGCATTGTAGAGACAAGTACATCAGGCTTCCCGGGTTGCTTTTGAATATGATTGGCAAAGGTCAAACACAGACATCCTGTGGGTTCCTAGAGGCCAGTTCACAGTCACTTACCACCTCTTTGACAATCCTCACACTCCCAAGATGATGCGTTTTTGACAAATATCATAACAGTCTCTCTAAGAGAATCTAGAGGTTAGGTCTGCTTGTACAATTGTGCAGCTAATGTACTGGTAGGAACTGTTCTCTATGTGCTGTGAAATAAAGAAGGAAGAGAAAGAGGAAAGGAAGAAGGAGGAGAAGGAAGAGGAGGAAATCTCTAATGTATATGCCATTATTTGATAACTTTAAAAGATGAGAACCACATGAGGAATTCTGCTATTTCTGAGATTTGGGTAAACTCTAAGCCAAAAGAGTCTTTCTTTCTTTCTTTCTTTCTTTCTTTCTTTCTTTCTTCCTTCCTTCCTTCCTTCCTTCCTTCCTTCCTTCCTTCCTTCCTTCCTTTTCTTTCTTTCTCTCCTTTCTTTCTTTCTTTTTGTCTAGCATTTCTGCAGCAAGACAATATAAGAGAGAGGGTAAAGGATGTGTGATTCTCAAGAGAACACACAGAGAACTGGTGAGCCCAATAAATTGGGCATGTGGAGTGTCCTTCCTGGTCATGACTGCAGTCTTTTCACTGCACAGGGAGAAGAATCGTGATTCATCACCAAATATTTGGTTGCTTCTTCTCAAGATTTATATGAGACATAATATATGTTGGACCAGGTGGGCATTTTCTTCTTCACCATCAAAACTCTCAGTTGGGCTTCCTATATTTTATTAAGAACAATATATATTTGCATCTAAGCTCTAGCCAGGTATTACTGTTACTTAGTTAGCTGGTTTACTTTTCAACCGGTTTATGCCTGACTTTGGTCTTTGTAATTCCCACCAGCTGTACACTGAAACAGCTGTGTCTCCCTCTCCTTCACTCAGAGCAATTTCCAGGGACTCGTATTTAAAGGAGAGTGAAATGTTGTCTCTAATTATAACAGCAATCTGTTCCCCAGCAGTTTTCACACTCTACTTACATTCCCTACTGTGTTTTTCCAATAGTCTTACCCTTTCTTCCATTTCTCTAATTTTGGATTTAAAACCATCAAACTGCCGGTTAACATCAAACAACTGAATTAACTTTAAAGGACCTTACTTCTAGCACACTTTTTTGAAGGGTATATGACTGTTTACACTGATATTTAAGATTAAGCTTGAGTTATTTCTTCAAATATCAAGGGCAGGGTAAACTGTTGGGTGTTAGTAAAGGATAGTTAGTCCTGGACGTTTATTTATCTTCTGCCATTGGGGCACCTGCTTTATGATGACTAAGAAAGCATGAGTGGAAGAAAAGCAGTGACTTGTGTCAGCACAGCGGCCTTTTCAAATATGTTCTTCCAATTCCTCTGCACAATTGCTATTTTACAGAAGAAGAAAACACGATGTAAACCAGTTAACAAGCATCTGCTTTATTTAAGAAATGTGGCAAATCAATTAAATCTCCACTAACCATGCAACAAAATATGTGCTCAATTTCCAAAATTGAGCATAATGATATATTTTAGAATTATCTTGTAGTTATTTAAACGTGGTTCTTAATTTCATAACAGGTTACAAGCTAAAGAAAGAGTGTTTAAACAGTCCCTCAACGTGACCTTAAGCAACTTTATCCTTATGCTATGATTTGGAAATACTGGTAATATTAAGACTTTAAAATAACAACCTTTGCTTAATAGTCAGGAATTTAATACTCAAACATAAAAATGTCTTATAATCTAAACATGTTTTATGGACAACCAGGTTGTTATTTTAAAATGTGATATAAGAATAAAAATCCATAAATTATTTAAAATTAATTTCATATAGTATTGCTTCAAACTATATTTTGGTACCCAAGATTCTAGCCACTTTACCATTCTTCTTTTACACACTTTCATGTCAAACTAATTCATTTTCCACAAGAAAGTTAGCATATTTTGCCAATTTATTAAAAACATACCCTCTGTGATTTACTTGTTATTGTGTTGAACAGATAGGTTAAGGAAGAACTTCTGTCTTTATACTATTTTTATTTGCTATTGAAATGAATTTTTTTCCAAAATATTGTTTCTCTTACAATAGTTTGCATATTAAAAAGTTCTTGATGGGTGATTGTTAATTTAACCTGCCATCTTACTTAATTCGATTATTGACTCAAAACTTATTATTTTAGATTATCTATGCATATAATCAGATCAACTGAGAATAATACATTTCACTCTGCCTCTTTTTTTCATATTTACATCTCTCGTGTCTTTCTTGGCTCTAATAGTTTCTTCCCTTAGTGCCAGAACAATAATATGAGGGTGATTTTTGGCATTATTCTCTGTCTCTTAGTCTTAAACACAGTGCTTTCAGTCTCTCAACATTAAACTTTTGATTCTGATTTGAGATATTTCTCGTAATATTTTCTTATCCAATATGTGACATCAATGAAGAGGGAACAGGGGAGGAGTTGGAATGCAGGAGGAAAAATCCCAACTTTCCTTTCATTGTGATTGTCCTCACAACTTAGAATTTACACTTTCTCTAAAACCTATTTTCTATCAACTAGTTTTCTCTTACTCAGTTAAATTCTATATAGAGGATATAAACAGATACTTAGTGACCTCTAGTCCCCATATCAAAATAAAAATGCTAAAAAAATTATTCTCAGTTAAAATTAATGGATCTGTCTGTTTCCTATAAATATGAAGTTATTTTACTAGCACAACATCATATATCATGAATTTTAATGGCAGGAAATGCACTGAGGTGGTCTGGTCTGTATGTTTCCCCAGTTGGACATGAGCCCTCTTCCTCATCAAGGAGGGTGTTTCTCCTTTAATGATTTCACCAAACTTTCCACACATTTATACAAAACGAATATGCTAGATTCTTGCGAAATTTCTGGCCACAGACTGTAATGCTTATTATTTCCATTCTGCACAGGGAACCAGGGTGAAATAGAGAGAGTAACAAAAGCTGCAGAACTATAACCAACTAGAATCAATGGAGTGAAATGAAAGCATAGACTAAATGACCATTAATACTGTGTGTGTGTGTGTGTGTGTGTGTGTGTGTGTGTGTGTGTGTATGTGTGTGTGTGAATGAAAGCAAATGAAGTCTTTGTATTATGTACACATGCTGCTAAGTGCCTAAGGAACAATACTCAAACTTATGTCTCAGGGACACTAAACCATGGAAATTCATTCTTTAATAAATGACAGCATTCCCACTTTACTCCACCCCTGTCTTAGTTACTATGAATAAACTAAAAAAAAATGGGTACTGTTGCTTTTTAGATGTAATAATCTATATTTCTCAACAAGAATTGCTTTAGTTAGTTTGTATTTAGCCTATATTTGTTAACAACAAACACTAAGTCTTTATGATAGGCACTTATGTTAAACGCAGCTTTATTTATTCCTTTTTAGATTGGTAAACAAGAACATTTTTATGTGGAGCAGGAAGACTTCATGTCAACCTCTCCCCTCAACAAGGTGTCTTTTGGGTAGAAATAAATAAATCATTTTAAGGAGGGACATTTCTTGTCATGGCCCTTGTCTTCTGACAGTTACTCGCTGATGCATAGCTGAAAAGGGCTCTGTGCTTATGGTGAAAAATAATTACCAGGACTTGACAAGGAGAATATATTCATTCCAAGCCTATGGCAGAGGTCTGCTGCAATAAACAAAAGAAAGATAGCGAGCAAATTAATGGAGACCAATATCATGCATTTCTCCCCCTGGCCTGAAGGCTGATGTTGCACACTTCCTATAAGCAACAAACTATAAAACCAGCATTACAGAACAGAAGCACCTAAAAGTCAATGGGAGCCCATTTTTGCTCAACAAGAGATCCTGACAACTAACAACTAATAACCATCTGCCTGAGGCTCCAGTTGATGTTTTAAGATGCATCAAATCCCCCTTCCAGCCTCCAGTTTCACATCCAATAATGCTTCCAGTGCCTGACATCTCGAGCCTTGGAATGATGAACACTTAGAGTTCGCCTGGGGGATGGACAATTATCTGAGGCAATATGCAGACTTTCCAGATAAGGATAATGAGCATAGGTTAATTAGACAACAGTTCAAGGCCGTACAGCTACTTTGGTTAAGCGATCAGAATAAAATCTAGGTTTTAAAATCCTAGTCTAGTGTTCTTTCATTCTATGCTGCCTCCCTTAAGTGATAATTTTTTGAAGTAAAACTACTAGTAATCAAGTCAAAGGAAGCCTCTGAATTAACATGTCATTTTGAAAAATAGAATGACACTGATTTTTCCAAGTAAGCCTCCTTAACCCCATCTCCAAGCAATCAGCAGTTTTAATTTTATGATGAATATTCCGTGCTTTTTTGCCAGATGTCACTGGTGAATGCGTGGAGAAATCTCTGAGTGCGGTACAAGTTTAGGAAAACAGTACGTAGCCCTGGAACGGAGGTAAGCTAACTGGCACATATGGGGAGTGAAAACATGACCGTGGCCTCATTAGCACCATGTGCTAAAAAACGGAGCTAAGCAGCCAAGTGTGAAGGTGAACCAGTCATGGGGAAGGTCTGGGCACCCTAAAATGGACGTGTTTTGCTTCACTGTGGAGTTTTTCCTGAATGTAATTAAAGCCTGATCCTTTCCAGCTGTAGTGCCACAGATTGTTTTAAGATAAACTCAATCTATAATTAAAAATCTCATTAATCATTTCCCAAATTATTTGTTGTACTATAAAATGGAAGTTGAAACCATTCCTGCTGTGAAAAACAGTTATAATATTAATAACCGTGGCTGTAACAGATGTTAATGGTGAAAGGACCTTTGTGTTACTATTTATAGTTTTCTATTTTCACACCTCCCTCACAAAGCAAGCAAGTGTTCTTTAATCCAATGTGTTTTCTGACTTTGAAATACATTCAGCATTTTAAAAAAGTTTTTACTGTTGTAAGAGAAGAATATTATATGATTGTAATTCCAGATTAAAGTTATTAAATAGACTTAATGTGCATAAATGTAACTGGATTAAAAATGAGATTATTTAGTTTATTTTGTGATTAGCAATCCATTCAGATACTTAGACCCACTATCTAATAGCTACCAGACTGAGGTGTTTTTTTTCCCTTCCTAGAATGTTAAGATTCATACCAGCTTTAAGTTTATAAAGACAATAATGGCCCTTCGCCATAATGATAGGAATAGGCAACAGAACTCTAACCAGGTGACAATTTCAAATGTGGTTCTATGGTAAAGAAGTTCTATTATCATGGGTTTCCAAATGTTGGTTTTCCTGGGAGATACCCAGTTTACACCGACTGTCCTCGAGACCCATCCGGTTCATTTAGCATTTGTTCCTGATTTGTTGTTGTTGTTAAAAATTATTATCAATAGTTGCATTCACCTAGGGGAGGCTCGACGTGTTTTCACTTTGTACTTTCATCTTCTGTCTTTGTCCCTGTGGTGGTGTGTGAGAGACTCGTGGGTAGTGAACTGAGCTTTAACAATTAAATCTGAAAGACATCTAAAAACCCAGTTCTCGTTTCCTAAACTTTCCAAGACCCAAGGGAACAAACCTCTAAAAGGATAGCATTCTGACTAATAAAGTGAAGTACGTTCTCTCACTCGGCTGTCTTTCCTGACCATTTGATAAATGGCTAGCCGTGTCATGCATGGCACCCGATGATGTTCACAAGAATACCAAAAGCCACCAGGAGTAAGGAGAAGTCATATGTTAATTACATTTTAAATATATGTATTACACAGAAATTGAGTAGCCTGCAGTAGAATATATCGGTACGGATACTTTTGTCATACTGATTATTTTTGTCATTTATGGTTCAAAGCTACAGCTCTATATTTATTGCTTGGTCATGCTTTTGTTTGGCTGTTTTGTATTAGTAAAAAAATTCAGTAGCAATAAACTAAAAATATATATACATTTAATGGTAAATTGAGTTATACATTTTTATACTTCAAGAAAGTTGTTATTGATAATGTAACTACATAGAAAGCTGGCAACATTTACTGCCTCACATGGCAACAAGATATCAAATCTGCTGAGGAAGAATTAGTACAGCTAGGTGATGTGTGAAGAAGCGTGTGTTCAAATAGAAGGATTTAGCAACTGAAGTTTCTATGGTAAAGAACTATGTTCTTTGTTTCTGTGGTAAAGAACTATGTTTCTTTCAGAGAACCACATTTGAAATTGTCACCTGGTTAGAGTTCTGTTGTCTATCCCTATTACTTTGGTCAAGTTCTATTATTATCTTTATAAACTTAATGTAGATATGAAAGAGTGCTCACATATCATTCTGTGAAAAACAAATTTTCACTCAAAGATTGTTCTTTTATTTTTGTTCTATTTTCATCTTCAGTTTTTCTTAATTATCATGAAAAGTACTCAATATGTAGCTTTGTTATCAGAAAACTCTTTATAGATAACGAAATTATTCCAGTTTTATATCAGTGCCATTAGATACTTCAAGTAAGTTTTTTAATACTTGGTATGGGTTGCATATTTTCATCCAATTTATAAAAGCAGAGTGAAGCTGTTAGACATTCATTTTGTCAAAGATTAAACAGAAACATTAGTCAATGCTACTATAAAGTCAATATTAAAGATAAATTTTGGTAGGGCGGAGTATCATATTTAAAAAAAAAAGACCCTTGGGGCGCCTGGGTCATTGAGTCAGTTAAGTGTCCGACTTCCACTCAGGTCATTATCTCGCGGTCCGTGAGTTCGAGCCCCGCGTCGGGCTCTGTGCTGACAGCTCAGAGCCTGGAGCCTGTTTCAGATTCTGTGTCTCCCTCTCTCTCTGACCCTCCCCTTTCATGCTCTGTCTCTCTCTGTCTCAAAAATAAATAAACATTAAAAAACTTTTTTTAAATCCTTAATACATTTAAAAACATATGGGAGAGAATGTATACTTGAAATAGACTTCAAGGCATTAACATAATTTACTCTTATATTCAAATAAATTGTCATATTCCAGCAACTGAAGTAGACGCTGTAGCTATCAAAAATGAACATAAACAGACATATACACACACATACACATGCATACACATATGCAGAGACCCACACTCACAAAGACTGAATGTAACTGAACTAACACATTTTAGTTATGTAACTCTTGAACAAAACAACAATAATTATCACATGATATCACATCTTTTTCTTCTAGTGCCCATTATAGTTGTATTTAAGAAGTGTCTGACCTTTGGAAAAAAATCACCTTCAAGAATCCAGTGTGGTATTAGACACTTCTTAAAGCAGCACTTTATATTTTGGTTAAAATTTATTTGAAACCAGTTGGAAACATTAATAAAATATTCAGTGAATGGAGAACTAAAATCTAATCCTTCTAACCTTTTAGTATATTGCAGTTATTTAAAACAAAGTTTGAAATAAGAAAGAGCTAATAGAATGGCTTTTTTTCTCATACAAATATTTATCACAAAAAAAATGACACTGAAATTCACAGGCAAAGAGAATAACTATTAGACATTTGGGCTGTAAAATTTTCACAGTTGAATAGTAAAAAAAAAAAAAAAAAAAAAAAAAGATACTTTTCTTTTTTTACCAGGATTTTTCCTGAGCTTTCTCCCAATTAAAATATTCTGGTCCTGGGGTACCTGGTTGGCTCAGTAGTTTGAGAGTCCAACTCTTGGTTTCAGCTCAGGTGATGACCTAATGGTTCTTGAGTTCAAGCCCCACATCAGGGGCTCTGTGCTGACAGTGCAGAGCCTATTTGGCATTCTCTCTCTGCCCCTCCTGTGCTATCTAAATAAATAAATAAGTAAATAAACATTTTGGTCTAAGACTAAGTGTCAGTTGAATATGTCAAATATTTTTAATTAATTAAGCATAAAAATAAGTTGTGATGGTCAGGATAAAATATATTTAAAATTTTTTAAATACTAAACCTTTCAATGTGGAAAAGAACATTCTTCAGAAATGTACAAATCATCTGGCATTTGAGGCTCATATGGCTGGGAAAGTGAGTAAAATATGTAAATATGTGACAGGAATAAGTTTTCTGTTTTGCTTGTTTTTGTTTAGGCAATCAATATAAAGTAGTTTTTTTAAAGTTTTTGCTGACGTATTTGTATATATATTACTTTGTACTTTTTATAAAGATATTTTTTGAGACATATAGAGTGGGGGAGGGGCAGAGAGAGAAGGAGAAAGAGAATCCCAAGCAGGGTCAGCACTGTCAGTGCAGAGTCCAACGCAGGGCTTGATCTCCCAAACTGCAAGATCATGACCTGAGTAGAAATCAAGAGGCAGAGGCATGGGGTGCCTGGGTGGCTAAGCCGGGTGAGCAACTGACTTCAGCTCAGGTCATGATCTCACAGGTCGTGAGTTTGAGCCCCACATCAGGCTTTGTGCTGACAGCTCAGAGCCTGGAGCCTGCTTTGGATTCTATGTCTCCCTCTCTACCCCTCCCCCGCTCGTGCTCTGTCTCTGTCTCTCTCTCTCTTTCAAAAATAAATATTAAAAAAAAAAAATCAGAGGCTTAAAACCCACTGAGCCACCCAGGTTCCCCATAAAAAATTTTATTTTTAAAAACTAAAATAAATTACTTTGAGAGGTATTTACAAATACCTATTTAATAAACCAATTTGTTATTGTAAAATTATTGTTTTACAACAAGTTTTGTTTTATAATTTGTTATAAATTTGAATAATTTCAATTATTTTTAGCAAAACTTTTTACTTTCAAGTATCTTAGTTTAGACAGTAAATTACATGTCCAACTTATTGATAATACATATAGATCTCTTTCATTTGAACAAATATCATATCAACATATCAAAATACCATTCCTTGATTGGAAGATACAGAAACAGATAAATCAAGAAGAATAATGTTTCCAAGATTCCTTAAGAAAACCTCCTAAAAATACTCATGCCATTAATTAGTGATAAAAAAATATAATTATAAGAGAAGAATCAGTTGCCTAACACTGTAGCAATTGTTATAAATTAGAATTTCCATGTAGTGCAGTTGTACTAATCAGGATAATCTGACTGATCTTACATAATCCTACAATTCCCCATGGTTTATCTCATTAAGATTTTGTGCCTGTCTCATGCCATATTACAGTGCAGGTAAGCAGTAGCCCCTGTTCCACACTGTCAATCAAGGAGGCTGGCCCCCGCCCTTTCAGAGCTCTGCCATGTTGAAGGTCTCCACTTCCTTCAAGGTTGTGATCCTCCACTTACTTGTTTGCATTCAGATAAAGAAAGAGCTCGAAAGAGGTCAGGGAGGCATCAGAGGCCAAGCCTCGGAGGGGCTTCATCATTTCCTTTTGTACACCCCTAGTGAGGACTCAATCACATGGTCCTCCCTAACTGTGAAAGGTCCTAGAAATGTAAACTACAAGTCTGTCAAAGAAGAGAAAATACAGATATTTGTCAGTTTCTGCCAGTCTTCCAAGAGAAGGTAGCTATTTACTGACTATTGACTCAGTCCATTAACAGAGTACTTCAATGCTTACTACAAGCATACAACATCAAATGCTTCCAGGGAGCAGGTAACAAAGACAATGGGTAGAGCAGCCAAGAAGGTAAGTAACAGGAAGTGGTGGAGACTGAGGGAACAGAAGAACATATGTCTTAGCACTGAAGCAACAGATGCCACCGACTTGCACAAAAGGTCACCTAAAGTTACTAGCCCATGGACACTGGTTTAGTAGAGAAACTGGTTGTACAGACTTTTTATGGAATGTTTCTGATGTTCAAATTCTTTTTCAAATAAAAAGTTTCCCTTAAAAAGACTTTGCAATCTAACTCAACATTTATGAGTCTTTTTTTTTTCTTTATAAGGGAAGGTAGAGGGAGTAGAAAGCATTGAATTGCCCAAGTCTTAAATATAAAAGAAATGAAGAAAGGAAGGGGCTTATAAAGAGGCAATATGTAACAGAGTCACAAATATCAAAGGTACATTTATCTAGAAATGTGGTTTGAAGCTGAAAGTATATAGTATGACTCTAAGGAATGGCTTCAGAAAGGGAGACAGATTAAGGGCTAGAGTGACAATCAGGAGGAGAAACTGAAATAGTCAAAATGCTCCAAATGAGGCAAAGGGCCAGTGTCTTGATATAAGACTAATAAACCTGGTAAAATTGGTCAGTTGACTAAATGGAGTATGGATAACTTCTCTTCATTCCATTTTCCTTTCCCTCCTTGCTATTTTATCACATTTTCATCATAATCACTTCTACTTATCTGTATAGTTAAATATTAACTTCTCAGAAAATGTTTCTCATGCTAAGAAGTTGCTGCTATCTTGTCAACAAGAGCTGGTTTAGCAAATACCTGTGTACTGTACTCGGTACCATGTTCAGTTCTCCTCTTGATGATATCATTTCCTAGACCTGCCTGAATAAGTCAGAGTCTCAGTATCTGGAGTGGCACCTTACTTAAGCACCAAGGGATCCCTAGCTAACATTAATATAAGTAGCAATACAGATTAAGACCTCTCTCTTGTGAATTTGGGTGTTAGCCATACATTGAGAACTCTATAATAAAGGATTCATGAACTAAATCTTTAATATTGTTTTTTTTTAAATAATTCAATTTCATTTCTGGTAAAATAATTTTACTAAAAGCTCTGAAAGACATGATGAGTTCACTGAATTCATTTCTTTTTTTTTTTTTTAATTTTTTTTTTCAACGTTTATTTATTTTTGGGGCAGAGAGAGACAGAGCATGAACGGGGGAGGGGCAGAGAGAGAGGGAGACACAGAATCGGAAACAGGCTCCAGGCTCCGAGCCATCAGCCCAGAGCCCGACGCGGGGCTCGAACTCACGGACCGCGAGATCGTGACCGGGCTGAAGTCGGACGCTTAACCGACTGCGCCACCCAGGCGCCCCTGAATTCATTTCTTATACCACAGTCTATCCATCATTACATTACAGTACTTCTTTTTTTTTTAATTTTTAATGTTTATTTATTTTTGAGAAAATGCAAGAGACAGAGTGCAAGCAGCGGAGGGGCAGACAGACGGAGGCACAGAATCTGAAGCGGGCTCCAGGCTCTGAGCTGTCAGCCCAGAGCCAAATGCGGGGCTTGAACTCACAAACCATACATTACAGTACTTCTAATTAAGATCAAAGTAGTAGATATATATATATATATATATATATATATATATATATATATACACACACACACATTATATATATATATATATATACACACACACATTATATATATATATACTATACATATATAGTATATACATATATATACACTATATATATACAATATATATATAGTGTGTGTATATATATATATATATATACACACACTATATAGTATATACACTATATATACACTATATACAAACTATATATACACTACATATGTATATGTATATATATGTGTATGTACTATATACAGTACTTCTAATTAAGGTCAAAATAGTGTAGATAGATAGATAGATGATTGATGCTCAATTTTATAATGATTTTTCAAATCACTATTTTTCAAAAGTATTTTTAAAAATACTTACCTGTGTTGAATGTCAGTGTTTTTGAAGCTGTAATACCCTGTCCAACTCATTTACATTTAGTAGATCAAAATAATTATTTTCTATATCAGTAGGAAATTGGCATTGTCTTTACAAGTGGAACCAATTGAATAAGACCATGTTGGTAGGTTTGTCTTGTATTTTCTATTTGGAGACTACATTAAATGGTTATTTAATTGAATTTATTGTATTCATTTTGCTTCGTGAAAAAATGGCATGTAGGGCCTACAAATATGTAGAAAGCTTTCCAAAAAAATGATTTGAAGAAGCAATATGTCTATTTTTGCTTTCAGGTTACTAAACAGGTCAGCATTGCCACTGACTATCAGGTGAATGGGATTCCTAGTAAATGTTTCAAAGAACAGGAGAAAAGGCAAAGAGGGCAGACAGTGATGTATACCAAGGGAAGAAACAGTCCCTAGTTAGCGGTTGGATGATATGGATCATTGTAAGGTGTAAGCCACATGGAAGAGAAGGAAGGGAATTGCTTCAGATGACTCAATTGAATTTTTGGTCCACAGAATTGTCCTGTCAATTCAGTCACAGGCAGACATTGCTTTGCATACCAGCAACCTCACTGGTATGTCTGTTCCCATTCATCTAGCATTGTGTGATGGTGTAGGGAGAAATACAAGTTGTCAAAGTCAATCTTTCCTCATTTGATCATTTTTGGCTAGCATTGACATTTTGTAAAAGTCATTTAATAGTACAATAATGGCATTTTAAAAGTATTTGTGATAAAGTGCCTTGTCTACTACCTGAGCAAATGGAGTATAGAAGAACCTTTACATATTTTAATATGAATTTATTTCTAGCTAATTCCCGAAGATGATAACTACAATAATACCTTTCAAGCACATCCTATTATTCATTACCAGTTCACTCTAAATCTCCCTGAATGTTCCTTTTTCAAGTTTGGGGTTTTTCATTTGGATTAATTTATCAATATATTTATCTTCATATAAATATCTCTAGTGAATAATTCAACTCTGAAATATAAATTCATTTTTTTTATTAATTTCATTAATGTTTAGTTGTTTAATAATAGGTAAATATATAGGGAGATGATATTTGAGTTAGAGATCATTCAGTAAATTACTTAACCTCAGGATTTAATCTACTAAGTTGTGTAAAATAATTTTAATAAATGCATGACAGCAAAGCAATATTAGAAATTAATGATAATCTCCAGTTATAGTTTTAAAAAATGGATTTCAAATTCAACCTCCAAATATTTAATTACTTTTTGAGCATATATTATTTTTAGAATATTTGCATTCTCAGCCCAAATTTGAAATGCTGAATTCAAAAGACATTTTATAAAAATGGAATTTGCATTCTAGAATTATTTAAAACATGAATTACCATTGAAAATATTCTCATGACAAAGCAAGCTGAATTTAGTGATATATTCTAAAATTTTCAGAAACAATGTCCATTCTGATCATATATGTGATATCTTTAGTCTGGAAAATAGAATAACCTGAGAGGTTTATATTGCAGAAAATGAAATGTACTCATATTAAAAAAAAAAATTAAATTTCCCTCTATGTATGTGTGTATATGCATATATATTCCTTTTAGATCACCAAATATTTGTAGGGCATCTAACAGTTGATCTAATTTGGGGTCCTTTGAAACATGCTGGAACAATGAACCACTGGCCTGCTTTCCTTCCTGTTCTCTGACCAAATTATGGGTAATATATAATTAACGAGCAGTAAATAACCATAAGAAATATATTGCACAATTTGTTTACCTAAGGTCAGAAAACTCTTCTCAGGCAAATATAGGACTAGAATAAAGCTCTCCTAACCTCTAGTGCAGCGATTTTTTTTTTCATGAATTTATATATATCTGTCTGCATATATCAAGAGCTTGGTAGAGTAGGCTCAGCGCATATTAAATTGAATTGTTTTCCTAATGTAGCATTTGCCATCATCAAACTTTTTATATAGCTCTGGTACTTATCACAGACAACAGGGACTATGTAAGGCAAAGACAAAAATGAAGGTAAACTAATATGGTTCTTTGTACAACAGAATCTTTTGGCCACCAAGTCATTAATTTCTCTATTTTTTTTCCTTCTTTGAGTCTTGCATATGCAAAAGACAGTGCTGCCCTTTATGGATTATAGCATTTTATTGCCAATGCATAAGAAATGTGTTATTTTCCAATGCCCCTTCCCCTTACTGCTAATTTCTTTGTTAGTTTCGCCTGATTGCTTTAGCAATTCTGAGGAGCTGTTGTGCTTTGTATTTGGATGATGTTTGAGTAGCAATTTTAGGCTAAAGACTTCATTCAATTGACTCTTTTGAAACTTATTAATCTTGTGGTGATGCTGGTGACGGAAGGATAAATTAGGATGCCTTTATTATTGATCTGTCCAAAGCTTTCATGTTACTTGATCATACTCTATTGTTAATACAGCTGAAGGCAATTAATTTTAGAAACAAGACAAGTGTTAACACAGTATAGTTTGAAAGTCTTCCCGTTGAAGGAACTGAACTTTATTGTAAAGTGTTGGATCATTTCAATTAATTTTATTTCACTTCTAAATTAGCAGAGTATTTAAATGTGTACTTGCTCTGTTCTATGAATCTATCTGTTCTTTGATCTTTCAAAACCAAGTGTCATCTTCAAGCTTAAACTGGAGGGTCAAATGTAAAAGTGATAAGGATCTTAAATAGTCCTGGCAGGCTCCGTAACACTGCATTGCTCACTTTCTTTTTATACTTGGTTCTTGGCATGTTGAATAGGCTAAGTATTTTAGCTAAAAACAATTGGTTTCTCTTATCTCTTAGATATACTTTCCTGCTTAAAGATTGATAATTCCTTCATATACCCAGAATTTCGATTTCTACTAATATTATAGATTCACTGTTAATATTACAGAAAGGAATTTATTAAAATGACAGAATAAACTTGATAATACTGATTTCACCATTTAATTCTATATCGTTTAAATTAGAAGCAAAAATCAACTTAACTTGAACAGGTTAAGTGTGTAATTCTATGAAACCGAATGTCCCTTTAAAAATAGGGGCACCTGGGTGGCTCAGTTGGTTAAGCGTCAGACTGTGGCTCAGGTCATGATCTCACGGTTTGTGACTTTAAGCTTCGCATCGGGCTCTGTGCTGACAGCTCAGAGCATGGAGCCTGCTTCAGATTCTGTGTCTCCCTCTCTCTTTGTCCCTCTTGTACTTGTGCTCTGTTTCTCTCTTTCTCTCAAAAATAAATAAACATTAAAAAATCTAAAAATTAAAAATAAACATACTACAGAAAACATGACATAAAACAAGTAAAAAATATTAGCCAAACTTGCCAGAATTTAATTAAATACATGTTTTCTTTCCATTTTAATTTACAACCCTAACTTCTTAGAAGAAGATTACATTGCCTAAAATTTATGGCCTGGTATTTTGTGAGTGCTATTCCAAAGGATTTCATGACAAAGGATAAAGACTGTAAAAGATGCAATGTACCTATCAGAATCATGGCTACAACAAAGTTGTGGAAACATTAGGATTATACACATTTTTATTACATTCCCGATACTTCTCTACTGAGATCATAAATGTCAGCATCAAAATATTAGTTCAAATTTGAGAAAGAGTTTGACTTCTGTCCCCAGCATTTAGAGTTAAGAATTGCTGTGTCTAGTGAACTGTCAACACAACTAATGAGTTGAAATGTTTAAGTGCAAAGCAATTGGATATAGTGACCGTATTTTGAGATTATTTTTATGAAATAGAACTAATTGACCAAACTATAGTACATATGAATTTTATGGAAAGGAGGATATGCCCTTATTTGAATTTTCTTTACTCTGAGTTGATCTAAATCTTATCTTCCAAATTCTACATTAGGGAGATATTTATATTATAACAAGAGCCATCAGAAGCAGCTTCATTGGGTTATCTTATGGGATGTGTTGGAGATGAATATGCAAGAAATCGTATTAATACAGGTCATGTATTAAGGGACCTTAAGAGAATCTGTTAATTTTAGGAGAATTACACACTTACATTGTAGGTTTTCCTTCCTTTGTTTTCATCATGACAAAATTAAAGCAATAAATATTTCATCATGTAAAGGTGAAAAAAAAGGAACTTCTGTAGGCATAAAAAAGTAGATGGAGATTTCTGAAGAAAGCTAAGAATCAATTGTAGTTGAAGAATGGAAAGAAACATATTTTTGTATCTCTCCTGTTTAAAATGGTAGGCTGCTCTATCAGGTAATAGGGGGAAGTTTATGGGAAATTGTGAAAACTGCCTCCAGGTAAACAAAAGGCACAGCATTCCTGACACAATTTTCCCCTAGACAGGTCATGTGTATTTAGAAGAATATATAATGTTGTTTGAATAATGAATTCTGTACATGATAATGTCCTTTTATTTTTCTTAAAACTATCATTTATCTCTAAGGAATTTCGTTTAATTCTTGAATACTGGAATTTGATCATCTTGTATGAATGCTAGATATAGAGTTACTATTTTAACACAACAATTACATGTTGCTTAAATTACATCTAGATGATAAAACTTATGAGAATGTGTATAATGTGTCAAGAGCAGTGACAAATACATCCAACCCCTACAAAGGGACAGAAAATATGCCCAGACTTTAAGAATACATAGTTCAAATGTCTAAATTACTTTAAATAGACATGTGTGCCAAAATGTGGACATTTTGACCCAATGACTTTAAAGCCATGAGGCTAATCAAAATGTTTGAATAACATCTGGACTCTAAATCTGTTATGGCCTCTAGCATAATTTGTGTATCACCACCTGAGAAATATAATGGATAGTTTGATAGATTTTCTTCTGAGACATGGTCATATGTAGAATCCACCTCTTTTTTAAAATTAATTTTTCGGTCATTTGCTTAGGTATGTGTAGATGACTGAATTCAAGTAACAACTTAAGTATTTTCTCAGATATTTCCCTTCTATTAATATACTATATTTTGGGGCGCCTGGGTGGCTCAGTTGGTTAAGCAGCCGACTTCGGCTCAGATCATGATCTCGCGGTCCGTGAGTTCGAGCCCCGCGTCGGGCTCTGTGCTGACAGCTTAGAGCCTGGAGCCTGTTTCAGAGTCTGTGTCTCCCTCTCTCTGATCCTCCCCCGTTCATGCTCTGTCTCTCTCTGTCTCAAAAATAAATAAGCGTTAAAAAATTTTTTTAAATATATATATACTATATTTTATTTTAGAATTAGGATATTTCACTTTACACAAAGCAAAAATTATTCATAATCCAAACACCAAAAAGTAAGCAAGATCAATAATTTCAAATTATTTCAGACTTCTCTCTCAGTGTATAGATTCAGATGGTATATTTAATTTATAAAATTGGAATTGGAATCTATGATACATACTATTTTATAACCTACATGTCATTTAAACATTCTGTAGGTGACATGTTTCTAAGTAGTATATACACTGGTACTGTAGTATCTTTATTAGTCTTCAATTATGCCATTTTTCATATGTCCATTTACCAAGCCTAATATCTACTGATGGATTTTAGATTGTTTTAAATTTTCACTATTACACACACTTAAACACCTTTCAAAAATAGTAGTGTTCTATTACAACCAAAGCTAAATAGTAAGATGTTTGGTATTTGTTAACATACATCCTTCAAGCAATTCAGTACCAATTTATTCTGCCTTTAGAAATGTGTCTTATTTCTAAATACTCATATGCAGTCTTAACATATTTTCCAAATTTACATATAAAAGAGTTACATACCAATAGACATCTATATTCTATCTTCAAAATTAGATGTGCTTCAGCTAAGTGCTCTTTGGCGTGATACAGTATGGCTTTCCACAACTCATCATAATTCTCTTAAAACTTTAAATCAAGGATTTATGGTCACTGTATAACTTTGATGATTATTTTAACTGATGCTATATTTTAATTCTGTCTCTACCTATCTTTCACTGAAGTAAGATAAACAAGTTTTGAACTGTGTAACCAGATGTACAAAAACAAAAACAAAAACAGTATGGGGTAGCTATTGAGCACATGAGATTGATACATACTGAAGAATCTGAATTTTACCAGAGACTTGCCCATAAAATAGAAAGTGATCTTATATACTGTTTCTGATTCCAATAGTCTTCACACCTCTCTTAAAATTATAAAAAAAAAAAATTCTTGGTTAGATTTTTCTCAGCATTACCAGCTCATAGTATATGTTCTCAGGACCATCTGGCCTGTTGGCCTATATAAGAGCAGTTTCCGAGTGAAATAAATGTTGAAGCCAGATGGATGAATATACAAAAAGTGAGAAAGTAAAGTCGGTGAACATAAAGCATTATTTCTAGAAACTTTACTTGTAAGGTTAGAAGAGAAATATATCATTGTCTAGAATTTAACTCTCAATGGAGAGCTTGGTGGTTTGATGATTTTGTTAGTGTGTTTCATTTTTATGATGGAAGAGATTTAAGTATTATTATGTATTTGCAACAAAGATTCAGGAGAAAAGGAGTTGGTGCCACTAAAGACAGTTGATAGAGCTAAGACCACCCAGAAACCACAGGAGAGGATGAAGCCATGAGCACAGGTAAAACAATTACTTGTGGATTAGAAGAGATACATCCATTCCACTTAAACTGAAGGGAGAGAGCAAAGAGGAAATTTATTAGTGAAGAAAGTAGGTAGTTAAGGGAACTCATGACAGATAGCCTCAATTATTTCTCCATAGTAGAAGGTCAGGTTATATGGTCCAAAAATGTTTGAAAGGGGGAGAGAAGTGTAGTGCAAAGTTTAACTGATTCCTGCAATGATTAAAAATAACAACTGACTGTGGATATGTTTTCAAACTGTATTCAAAACTCAATCTGAAAATATAGGTATTGTTTCAATTTTTTTGAGTGAGACAGAGCAACAGCACAAGCAGGGGAGGGGTAGGGAGAGAAGGAGAGAGAGGGAGGGGGAGGGAGAGAATCTTAAGCAGGCTTCATGCTCAGCCGGGAGCATGAAGCAGGCTCTGTTTTACAACCGTGAGATAATGACCTAAGTCAAATTCAAGAGTCAAATTCTTAACCGACTAAGCCTGCCAGGAACCCCTGTAGGTATTGTTTAAAAGCAAAAAAGCAAGGGGCACCCCGGGTGGCTCAGCTGGTTAAGTGTCCGACTTCAACTCAGGTCATGATCTCACCATCCTTGAGTTTGAGCCCCGCATTGGGCTCTGTGCTGTCAGCTCAGAGCCTGCAGCCTGCTCAAGATTCTGTGTCTCCCTTTTTCTCAGCCTCTCCCCTGCTCACACTCTGTCTCTCTCTCAAAAATAAATAAACATTTAAAAAAATAAAATAAAAGCAAACAAACAAGCCAAGCATGACCAAAATCCTTTGTAAAGTTGGCTGAGAAATATTTGAAAATTGTTAAAATGTTTGAGAAACATTAAGAAATGCAGGTTTAAAGGTATACAAACAAGAGATTGTTTTTTGCTGGAAAGGCCTTAATATAATAACGTTCATGGGATTTGAAGAAAAAGAGATGAGCACATTGAATGTCCTGCTAAAAAAAATGATTACAAGCATGAAGCAGAAGTAATAACCCATGCAGAGAAGAAAGTGGATATATAGGATATATAGAAAGGAAGAAAAGGAAAGATCAAGATAAGGACAGACTAGCTAAAGAAAAAGATTTTAAAGGGTGCCTGGGTGGCTCAGTCAGTTAAGCATCCGATTTGGGTTCAGGTCATGATCTCATGGTTTGTGGGTTCGAGTCCCGTGTCAGGCTCTGTGCTGATGGCTCAGAGCCTGGAGCTGTTTCAGATTCTGTGTCTCCCTCTCTCTCTGCCCCTCCCTTGCTCTCTCTCAATCTCTCTCAAAATTAAATAAACATTTAAAAAAGAGATTTTAAAGAATTGTTGGGAAGACCATCACAGTGTGGGACACTCTTATTTTTATATAAAGCGTTGCCGATGAGTTGCTGAGGTTGACTGGGGTTGATCACTTGCCACACCTTTATTTACTAACTTATTGGATTTAATTCATATTTTACTGAAGTAACACACAATGTTACATTGGTTTCAGGTGTGAAACATAGTGATTTGACAAGTTTAATCATTATGCTATGCTTACAAGTGTAGCTACCATCTGACCCCATATGTTATTACAATATCATTGACTGTATTCTCGATGCTGCACCTTTCATCCCCATGACTTATTCATTCTGTAACTGGAAGCCTGTATCTCCCTCTCCCCTTCACCCATTTTGTCCAACTCCTTACCTGCCCCCCCCAGTTTGCTCTTGCCACACTGTTTTGTTTTTTATTTTATTTGAGACAGACAGAGAGAGGAATGAGAGAGAATGAGCTGGGGAGGTACAGAGGGAGAGAGAGAGAGAGAGAGAAAGAGAATCCCAAGTAGGCTCCATGCCCAGTGTGGAGCCTGACATGGGGACACAGAGCTTGATCTCACAACTGAGATCAAAAACAAGAGTTTGTGCTTAACTGACTGAACCACCCAAGTGCCCTACCATACTGTTTTAAAGAGGAATCCAGGGTTGAATGTTAGCAAATCTGGAAAGAGTTTGCAGAAGAAAAAGAATATCTTGTAGAAAGCCCTTAATAAATGAAAAGAAATAATCTAAACATTAGTAGGCCACACTAACAAATCCAGGGGGCATAATCAAATAAAATGAACTTCAAAGCAAAAGAGATTTTTGCCTGAGGGTTGAGTCTAGCAAAGCCCCGGAGAATTAAGAAAAATGGGAGCAAAAAAACTTATGTGCTTAGAATCTCTTTGAATTTTATTTAATTGAATGTTACTTAAAAGTATGTATAATAGCATTAATATTTATCATTATTAAAATAATAATTGGGTGGAACACTTAACCCTTGTTAAAATTGTATTGTGTGATCAAACACATGTATACGGTAGCTCAATAAACTCTATTTTAAGAAAGTGGTATGACCACTTATAGATGAAAAAAATCAAGACTTAGACATTTAAGTAAATTTTTGAAGTCCAAACAGTCAGAAAGAAAAAGGGACTGTATAAAAAACCGGGTCTGTGTGGGAGGGGAGAAGGCAGAAGGCTGAAGGTAAGAAAACTGAGGATCCAAAGGGCGATTAAAACAATTGCCATTTCTTTGAAAATATTAGTGAGAAAATTAGTGATAAGAAATAAGATTATATACATATGTATATTTAGCAGTGAGATAATATGATAATATTATAGTGTAAGAAAACTCAGAATGAAATTTGGTTTCTTTTTATTTTTACATAGAGAACAAACAACTTTTAGTACAATTGGGAGAGAGAACACCTCATGTTGAGAAGGGACAGAAGAGAAGCCAAGATAAATTGGATGAGATAACTTCATAAAACGAGATGAAATGAGAGACAAAGAGTATGGAGTGCAAAGCATCAAAGAAAAATGAAAGATCAGCAATTTATGTCAATCTCTTGTCAGTTTTTAGATAAACATGGACCAGGCTTTGAAAAGCTAGTTCTTTCTTTTGAGTAGGTATCACTATTAAAAATTCATTCCCCGCATAGGTATTTCTACTGGGAGGATTTCAATTAATTCAAAATGTATTAAATCATTTTTCTGTCAAGAATCACCAAAGCAAGAATGAGAATTACTCAGTTAGAAAGAAAGAAGGGATGAAGGAGAAAATAGAATAAGAGATGGGATGGCAGAAAGTGTTGTTTATGAATTTATTAATATTATTGATTGATCAGCGTCTTTTCATTTGTATTTATTCTTTGGTGAAAGGCATTTTCAAATATCTTGCCCACTTCTAAGTGTGTTTGTTTTTCTTCTCAGTGAGTTTAGATAGTTCTTTATATATCTAGAAACAAGACATTTTTTGGATGTTTAAATTGAAACTATCTCTTCTCCAAACTGCGGTTTGTGTTTTCATTTTCTTAAGTGTCTTTCACAAAGTTACAGTATTTACTTTTGATGAATTCCAATTTATTAATTTCTATCTTTTTTAAATCATGGATTTAGTGCCATATCAAACTCTTTGTCTTGAAGATTCTCTCATGTTACCTTCTAAGGGTTTTTATAGTCATCCATTTTATATTGTAGAAGCCCAAGGCAGACCACCTCAAGATGGGCCACTTTGGCATAGATTGTTTTGTGTTCAAAGTAATCACAATCCAGCAGATAGAGGAAGAGCTCAACTGCCTAAACTTGCATTGGAAAGGAGAGCCTGTAACAGGAAGAGAGCTATTAACAGAGACTGCCCTTTATCTAAGCAACTTATGTACATAATAGGGGAACCTTATTTTTCCAAACATCTTTTTTCACCTTCTTGGTAATGAGCTTTCTGTCTTTTGTATCCTCAGGCCCCTAGCTCTGTCCTTAGCTAATATAAACTTTCTGTTGCCTCATTGTCTTTGCAATTTCATGTCTGTGTGGAAACTCCATACACACACCTATTAAATGTACTTTTCTCCTGTTAATCTGTCTTATGGCAATTTGGTTCTGAGGACCATAAGGTAGCCAGAAAGACCATAGAGCACAGGACAGTCTTCCTCCCAGATAATATTTATTCTATTGATCCATTTTGAGTTAATTTTAATGTAACATTATAAAGTATAGGTCAAGATTCTTTTTTTTTTTTTAATGTGGACATCTAATTATTCCAGCACTATTTCTAGAAAATACTTTTTCTCCATTGCATCCTTTTTCCCACTTTTAAAAATCAATTGATCATATTTCTGTGGGTTTATTTCTGGACTCTCTATTATGTTCCATTGATTTATGTGTCTATCCTTTCACTTAGCTTGATTAATGTATCTTTCCAGTAAATCTCAAAATGTATGAATCTGTTTCTCTAAACTTTGTTTTTCTTCTTCAAAATTGTTTGCAACTTTAATTCTTTTACCTTCCCATGTAAATTTTAGAATCAGCTTATCTATATCTACGAAGATTACTGCTTGTATTTTGACTGGATTTGTGTTCAATTTGTAGATCAATTGGGGAAGAATTGACATCTGAACTGTATTGAGTCTTCCAATTCATGATCATTTTGATTTCTTTTAACAGTGTTTACAACATAAAGGTCTTGCACATATTTTATTAAATTTATACCTCAGTATGTCATTTTTTTGGTCTTACTGTAAATGGGACTGTTTTGTGTTGAGAAAATCATATTTATTCAAAAAATGAAATTTTTATTTTATTTTAGAAAATCAATATAATTCAATGTAATAATTAGGAAAATGACATTCAATAATTAAATTAATATAGGAAGAGCATTTGATAAACATACTAATTTATAATTTTTTAAAAATCTATTAACATAATATAAAAGAGAGGAAGTTCTTTAACCTTGTTAAGTTGTATTTATAAAAATATAAAGCAAATGTTATTAATGGTTAAAATTTGAAAACAACCTCTGTAAAGTCAAGCATAAGACAAACACTTGACTTTGTACTCCATCCAGCTGAGGCAGCTGAGTAAGGCAAAATAGGGAAATCAAAGATATGTAAATTAGAAAGAAAAAAACATTTTATATGTAGGTGATGCTTGTCACCATGGGAAATCCCAAAGGACCTAATTAATAATGATAGCAAGTTGTCTGATTTTTTTTAAATCATATATGAAACTCAATTCTTTGTCTATACAACATCTGCCAATACTATATACATAATAAAATGTATAAAAAGCATATAATATTAAAATACCATTTAAAAAGTCTCTAGGCTTATGGGCGCCTGGGTGGCTTAGTCAGTTCAGCGTCCAACTTCAGCTCAGGTCACGATCTCACAGTTCATGAGTTTAAGCCCCGCGTCGGGCTCTGTGCTGACAGCTCAGAGCCTGGAAACTGCTTCGGATTCTATGTCTCCCTCTTTCTGTCTCTGCTCCTCCCCTGCTTGTGCTCTCTCTCTCTCAGAAATGAATAAACATTAAAAAAAAAAAAAGTCTCTAGGCTTAAATGCAATGAAAGACTTGCATGAGTTTTATTAAGAAAATAATAAAACATCATGGAACAATATTAAAGAAACAAAACAAAACAGGGAGATCCTGATTAATAGTATCTGGTCCAAAAGCAGATTATTGCTGCTAGTAACACAGTCTTCAGTGTCAATGCCTCTGTTGTATTCTAGTAATTGGGAAAGCACTACATAATCTCCTTAAATCGTTGTCTTCCAAACACAATTAGAGAAGTGAAAACTGTTTTTCTTTTTTTCTTATTTTCATAAAAAACATGTAACTTGGCCATAGAATAGGGAGCTGCTATAGCTCCTGCAGGCTTATTTTGGCACTGCTTTGTAACACAGCTGTAGACATTGATAACTATCCTCAAGCAACACCTTGCTTTCTTGAGAATACCAACCTGAAGTTAGTAATCAAAAATTTCAAAATGTCACCTCAATTTATAAGAAAAAATGTGAATTTTTCAGGTTTGCTTACATAAGGTAGTGTCTAGGTATAGCCAGCTTCGGTGACCATGTATTTCTAGACTCAGAACATCAGGATCATTATTTCCTTTCTATAATTTAATTCCAAATGACCTGAGGAAGTCAGAACACTTTGATGTTCATGAAAAATAGGGCTTTGTGTTTGTCATTATCCCGGAACTGCAAATTATTAAATTGCTTATGAGCAGATACCTAATTTAGCATCTTTGTTATTTCAAGATCACCTTACTTGTGCTTTGTAGCTGGGGCTGATCTGTGCGCCTAAAATAAATGACACCTTTAACAGTCCCTTCAACACTAAATATAAAGAACTTATAAATGAGGGGTGCCTGAGTGGCTCAGTCGGTTTGTTAAGGAAAAATCTGTCATATCATGGCCAACAGGACTGATAAGGGAATTTCAGTCCCTGCCTGAAGACTTCCCTTCCAGACTCTTGTTCCACCCTGCTTGCCTCAAGAGCCAAATTACTACCGTTGGGAAAATAAGTAAAGTTCTGCACCATAAGATGGCCGACAGGACTAAAACAAGTTCTAGTTCCTAGCTTAGAGACTCCTCTTCTGAGTTCTTCCTGCCCTGTTTGCCTCATGCATGAAAGCCATCACGGGTGCAGAAGATGACGCTATAAATTACCCTTCCCACCTGCATTCGGGGCTCAGATCTCTGGAGAATGATCTCTGAGCCCACCGGTGTAAAATAAACCTCCTTGCTTCCAAGATCTCTGAGTGCCCTTTGGTTCTTCTGCGGGTGATCCAGACCAGTTTCTGTAACAGGTGAAGCATCCTACTTCAGTTCAGGTCACGGCCTCCTAGTTCACAAGCTCGAGCCCCACATTGGCTCTGTGCTGACAGTTCACGGCCTGGAGCCTGCTTCAGATTCTGCATCTCCCTCTCTCTTCTCTGCCCCTCCCTTTCTCTTGCTCTGTCTCTTTCTCTCTCAAAAATAAATAAACATTAACAAAATTAAAAAAAAAAAGAATACAAGCAAAATCAATTATTTTAGTTAAGATAAAGATGCCACCAAACTTCTTCTTGGTAGGCATTAAGTTGATAAAATCTATACGCTACATTTTTAGCTTGACAATTAAGGCACTATACTCAATTATACTTCATCCTTTGGCAGAAGGGACAAGGGACTTCTTTCAAGATCTATGTTGTTTTCATTTCACTTTATCGGCTACAGGCCATGACAAAAATTTAATACTACAGTAATCTAATCACAACACATATTTTTGTTTTTGTTGTTGTTCCTCATACATTGACTTTCCATTGACTCAAATTTTCCTAAAGTCATTATTTTTTTAATGTTTATTTTGGAGAGAGAGACAGCAAGCCGGAGAGAGGTAGAAAGAGAAGGAGAGGACACAGAGTCCGAAGCAGGCTCCATGCTCTTAGCAGTCAGCACAGAGTTCTACACGGGACTCGAACCCAGGAACCGTGAGATCATGACCTGAGCTGAAGTCATCCACTTAACCAACTGAGCCCCCCAAGGGCCCCTTAAAGTCATTATTTACATATGAATGAAATAATTGAAATTGAAAGGAGATTCCATCAAAATGGTTTGTGTTCCCTCTGTAAGACTTCCACAATTATTAGCAATAGAGTTCTTTACTACTCCACCTTACTCACCTAATACTCTACCCTTACTTCTAGGAAAGCACTTGAATTTTACACTTAAATTTTGAATCTTTTCTGAATAAAAATAAAGTAGAGCAAATAAACAGGTTTTTCTCTATTGGATGTCAAAGGATCTCTATAGGTTTATTCCTGAGGTCTCTAAAATAAGCTGTGTTATTTAGAGGTCACATTTTCATTCTGTTTGACACAAAGATTGTTTTAGTTTTTAATGCAGAGTTTTAGTTGCTGTAGAAAGCTGCTCAATTATCGAAGCTGAAAGGCTTCTTTCCAGGTTGGTTTCGAGAAGGTAAGTAAGACACAGGATAGAACAGGTGTCAAAAGCAATTGTGAGCAGTAGGCATGATTCTATGGCAGCCCACTCCTTTGCACCTAAACAGTAAATCTTGAAGACATCAGTTCACACCATATTTAAAGACAGTATATACCTGGGTAATTCTTTTTTTTTTTTAATTTTTTTTAACGTTTATTTATTTTTGAGACAGAGAGAGACAGAGCATGAACGGGGGAAGGGCAGGGAAAGAGGGAGACACAGAATTGGAAGCAGGCTCCAGGCTCTGAGCCATCAGCCCAGAGCCTGATGCGGGGCTCAAACTCACGGACTGTGAGATCGTGACCCGGGTGAAGTCGGACGCTTAACCGACTGAGCCACCCAGGCGCCCCTACCTGGGTAATTCTTAATTTATTATTTTCTCTGCCCCTTCCTTTGTTTTAGAATCTAATTATCAGTAATCTAGTTCAGAGGCTTTGAACTTGTCACATTTCATTTGCTTTGCTGTGCCAGTTTAAAATGAAGTGGGATAATTTTGCAAGAGGATATTTGAAAACCAAATTTCTACCACCATCACATAAATATTACACACTGGGACTTCTAATTTCAAATTATTTTATCTTACAAAGGTACCATTTCCTTGGTATGTTGAAATATTGTTCCATGGTGTAAATATGCAAACAAAGTATCATGCTTTGTTGTATATTTTCAATTATAACATTAAATAGTAAAGAAGGCATACCATAAAATGCCCCTAAAATAAAAGTTATATATTGGAGTGTTCACAAATACAACCTTTAAAAAAAATTACAGTATTATGTTTTTTTACTTCCTCTGAAATTTCTGTTACATAGGGAAATTGAATATTTAAAAAAAATGATGCATCAATATCTACAGGAGAAGAATTCCTGGTAAACCTGTGAATAAACATGATGACAACGAGAAGCAGCAAAAACCAGCACATCCACAGATACTACTTTCTAATTGCATAATCTGGTCCCTAAAGTTATCTTAAAACAGTAAGTAAAATCTCTAAGTTCTAAACAATGAGGTATCACTAAGGACTGTCCCAACTAAAGGCTCTAGAAATGATTCAATTCAGCACACTCCTCTGGCTGAATCCCTAGAATTTTCCCCTACAATGTCCTCAGTGCCTCACTTCACTTCCAGTACACATCTACCTGCAAGAAGAGATCAATGGTAGATAAGATTATGTTTATTTTCTCTTCATTCCTTTTCTTTCCTCTTTTAATTCCAGGAACAAGCTGAAATGTCAGTGGCATTCCTTCTGGTGGCATTAGAGATATGTAAAGATGTGATGTGTATTCTCTATTTCCCCCCAAAAATGAGAAACTACTATGACATTTTGTTCCTGGTTAGTTAAGCCTGAGTATAAGGGGAAATGATTTAATAACAACATGATGTTTCTTATATTCTGACTATAGGATTCTAAGAACAAGTTGTCCATATATTCTAATTCTAGGAGCTTTTAAATAGCATTTATGTAAGCCAATATTGCAGAAAAGAGTCTCAAATTTAAGTTTGACTTTTTATGCCATCTGTGACCAGATAAATTGGATCCAGATCAATTTTAGAGCCATGTTATTTAATAAAATCAAATTGATTATGCAGTGCTCTCAAAACCAGGCATTGCTGTTCATTGGGAAACATCAATTTTTTCTTCTGCTTTTGCAGTTACAAATTAATATAGTACTCCATTAGTGAGATGAACTTCAGGTTACTAATTAGTATAGCACCCCATTAGTAAATTCTATTTGCTTTGTAATTTGGCAAAATTTATTTGTCTTTGGAGAATGTCCTAAATCTTTGGTCCAGAATATTCTGCCGTTTTATTTTTTCCCTCAGTCTATCACAACCTCAGAATCTCTCCCTTTGCCTCTATCCACTCCTCCCACCCTCATTCCAACAGATGAAATTGACTCTACCTGCTAGCGAGGAGAGAGGAGAAAAGAGTCAATGTTTTAGTTACATCCTCCTCAGCATCATATTTTACTCTTCCCTTCTCTTCTACCAAATTATTCTGTTCCCCTTTTAAGAACTCATTTGAATCCCATGCAAATAGGTCCATTTATGAGAGGGAATCAATATTCTTATTGCTGAGATCGGCTCTACAATGAACGCAAAACACTTGTCCAACAGTGGAGAGTATCTAAATTGCTTTGTAACATCTATGTCATTGGATATGTCTGAGAATCTACTCCAAATCACCTCCAAACACCTTTCCCATACCATGTCAATTGTTTCTGGGAATTCTGATTTGAGATGTGGTGTAGGTATGCTGCCTGACGTTGTAATATGTTCTATTCTGTGCATCCTTACAGGCCTCCTGGATCTGGTCAAAATGCAAAAGTGATACTTACTTTCAAATGAATCCAAATCACACTCTTGAGCTCCTAAGGAAATACTTGTCTGGCAATCACATAAAGCATTTATGAATAGGTTTAGGCAAATGAGCCACAAGGGACAGCCATTTTATAAAATTATATAGGCCATGTTTTTGCCTAGATTTGAACATGGTGATAATATACAATATACTATCTGGGATGATTATTCCTCAAAATCCTTTTGTCTTTACCTTCATCTCCTACTCCACTCAGGGCCCTGCCTATTTGAAGATCGTAAACTGGCAGAGTGACCTGAAATGGAATGGTTGCAGAAATCTCTCCTTCCACCTTCAGAACATTCCCTGTTTGCAGCATTTTTTTAGTGTTTTAGCCTTAAAGATACCAGAGATGATTTCTTTTTAAAAAGGGTTTTTTTTATTAATTTTGAGAGAGAGAGAGTGCTGGGGAAGGGGGGGGGAGTGAGAGAGGTGGGGGGGGGAGAGACCCCAGCAGACTCCATGCTGCCAGCACAGAGTCTGATGTGGGGCTCTAACTCATGAACTGTGAGATCATGACCTGAGCCAAAATCAAGAGTTGGAAGCTTAATCTACTGAGCCGCTCAGGCGTCACAGTACCAGAGATGTTTTCTTATCACAGTGCCCTTTTTTTAATAGGGGAAAATCACAATGTTAAGAGGTTTTGTGGGTGCCTGCTTTTTGGTTTACAGGCATAACTGGGAGATAGTACAGGTTCGGTTCCAGGCCATTGCAATAAATCAAATATTGCAGTGAAGAGAGTCAAATGAACATTTTGGTTTCCTGGTACATATAAACATTATGCGTACACTATACTGTAGTCGATTAAGTCTGCAGTAGCATCATGTATAAAAAAACAATGTACATACCTTAATTTAAAAATACTTCATTGCTTAAAAATGCTAACCATCACCTGAGCTTTCGGTGAGGTGTAATCACTGATCACAGATCACCATAACAAATATATATTAGTGAAAATATTTGAAATATTGCAAGAAATTTATACTCTCAGGCCCTACCCCAAATGTACAGACTTGCATCTTAGCAAGATTTGTGTGTCCATTAGACTTAAAAAAAATAACAATTTTTCTATAGTACTTGTATCATCTGCATGATCAAAAGTACAGAAAGAAACAGACATAAAGTGAGCAAATGTTGTTGGAAAAGTGACACCAGGAGACTTGCTTGGGGTGGGGTTGTCACACACCTTCAATTTATTAAAAATGCAGCTTCTGTGAAGCATAATAAAGCAAAGCATAGTAAAACAAGGAAGGCCGCTTTTTTCATCTTCTCAGTCAGCATTGAGAAACTTGAATAAGACCATCCCTAACCCAAGTTCCCAAAATGTGGCTGGCACACCTAAAAGACCTCTAGCTCTTGCAGCTGCCCCTGTCCCACACTGCCTGCCAGGCAGCATGCCTTCTTCCAAGTTCTGTCCTTCCTCTAAAGAGCGACAGCTGGTCCTTGTCCATGGACCCAGTTTAATATAACCTAGTTATATTAAATATATAAATAGTTTAAATAACCAGAAAAAAACAAAAAACCCACAAAAACCTGGAGAGTGGTCACATTGCATCAGGTTAAGTTCAGAAAAAAGTTTTCAACTAAAATAACTGCAGCCTGAAACTATATCAAGCTGATCTATTTGTGCATCCAAAGCCCTTTGGTCAGAGGCCCCTACACCAAAATCTCCAGCCACATGATGTATATAGACATCTGTTTCTAAGCCTTCTGATAGATATTCATGTTTTACTGCTTTATAGCTCCCTGGTTCCCTCATGCCCATGAATATTTGGACATTTTGACTCAGTCTTCATAGGGCTATTTCCTTAAAGGACTCAAATGATCTCATAGGCTGAGCTTTTAACACATCAGCAGCCTCTATCATATATCAGACTCTGATACTTGCCATTCAGGCAGCATCTAAGTATTGCTCCCTAACCACGAATAAGTCGCACTTCTGGAAATAGCCCCAGCTTTCCATAACACCATTTCTCAGTTATAAAAAGCATAGTTTCTCTAAGGGTCTGTCCTACTCTATGCCTAATCTTTGATCATTTAGAAGAAGCTTTGCATTCCAAAAGGAACCTTATAAATAAAATGTATAATGAAGCCCTCTAGGAGTTAAGCCAGCATCTTAAGGAAAGCTACATTAAGGCAAGTGTTTTGTATGTTTTATCTCAATCCTTCCACATTTGCTCTCCAAACGATTCTTGGGGAAAACTATATGACAGTCCCTACTAACTTTCTATTCTAACTTCCTTTCTTCCCTACTTTATAAGAAAGATGTGAATATATTCCAGGTTGCCTAAGTAGAGTTGTATTAAATTTCAGGGTCATTCCTTTTTCCCCCCTTTTTTAATGTTTATTTATTTCTGAGACAGAGTCAGAGCACGAGAGGCAGAGGGACAGAGAGAGTCATACACACAGAATCTGAAGCACCTCTTGGTTCTGAGCTGTCAGCACAGAGCCCCATGCAGGACTTGAGCTCACAGACTGTGAGTGAGATCATGACCTGAGCAGAAGTCAGATGCTTAATGTACTGAGCCACCCAGGCACCCCTGAGGATCATTCTTAATAGCAGCCATTTTTGCTATCAATATATGGTAATACTCCCGCTAAGTTCTGTAATCATCCTATTTATAGTAAAACCATAGTTGATCAGAATCAAAACTATATTTCTCCTTTTCAGAAAAGTAGGTGCATACGACTAAGCTCTGGACAATAAGATACAAACAGAAGTATTGTGTGGGACTTCCAGGAAGTCTCCTTGGAACAAAAGACATGCCCTTTGCCTTCCTATCTCCTGCTGCCAATATGGAACCTAGAGACAAGGTCTAGTCTTTCAGCTGCCATCTTGGATTCTGAACAAATTTCAAGATAGAAGCCACATGTATTAGTTAAAGTGGTTGCTGGTAGCCATAACTACTTGGAATAGATTAGGAAAAAAAGCAGTGGTTTAGAGATATATTACATTGATTTCTCTTTCACTCAACAATTCTCAGGTGAGTTGTCCAAGACGGGGAAATAATTTTGCTCTATGTGGACATATTGAGACCCGGGTTCCTTCTACCGGCTTCCACTACTCTGTAGCTCCTTGCTGACTCAGAATATCGCCCGCAGGACAGACTCACTGATATCACTGAGGAGCTTAGTAGAAATCTGTACTTTCGGGGCGCCTGGGTGGCGCAGTCGGTTAAGCGTCCGACTTCAGCCAGGTCACGATCTTGCGGTCAGTGAGTTCGAGCCCCGCGTCGGGCTCTGGGCTGATGGCTCAGAGCCTGGAGCCTGTTTCCGATTCTGTGTCTCCCTCTCTCTCTGCCCCTCCCCCGTTCATGCTCTGTCTCTCTCTGTCCCAAAAATAAATAAACGTTGAAAAAAAAAAATTAAAAAAAAAAAAAAAAAAGAAATCTGTACTTTCATGCCCCACCCCAAATCTATAGACTTGCATTTTAGCAAGATTTGTGTGTCCATTAGACTTAACAACAAATCATTTCTCTATAGTAACGTTATCATCTGTATGATCAAAAGTACAGAAAGAAAATATTTTAAATTCATTATTTTAAAAATGAAAAATTGAAGTTTTTTTCCCACAAACTAGTAACTCCTTAAGCTTATAAGATAATTCTATCTTTAAAAAATGTGAAGTTTGCTGTCAATAAAAAGGTCTAAAATAATGTATTATTCTGGTAAATAGTTGCCGTAATGCAGGCTGGCCACTTAGTGATAGCATTGTCACTAGAATTGGATTCATATTACATAGGTAATACTAGAATGTGGGGGCCTGTGCATCAAGCCTCTAAAGAGGTCGAAAAGGGATTCTCTCCTGGGGAAATAAAGTCAAACTTTATGGGAAAGCTTCCACAAAAGTGGAAACCAGCTCCATATAAGAAATATAAGGTTGACATGGTAAGATAAAGGGATAAAACTAAGTCTTATATTTTCTCTCAAAAAGGCTGCTAGTGGTTGAATGTCCTTCCATGTTAAATAATCAAAAGAGGTAAAAACGCAACAGAGAGCATGAAATATTTGCCACCAGTGTAAATAACCCAGAGAAAAACCAACCTCATTTTACTTGACTTGAGGTTCCACTTTATATATATCATAGCATTCACATTAATCCAACTCCCAAAAGTTTTTGAAATATGTAGTTGTACCACAAAAAAAAAAAAAAAAGAAAAATCTTGAGGCCCTGTAGAAAATTATACAGTATAATGAGTTTCCATAATTTTTTTCTTACCTGGCAGCTGCCTCCAAAACTTTACACTTTTTTCTCTAAAATTCCTCTGAATATTTTTTCCAATCTCCAGACTACTTATAGTGCCTGCCATCTCCTTTCTTTCTCTTTATTTTTAAAATACATATTAATTTTAAATAAATACAATTTTATAATTTATGTAAATATAAATTATAAATAAATATTTTAAAAGATAAATTTTAAAACAATTTAGTCTTCTCAAAGGCTTTTTTCCCCCCTCTTTTACATTTTATTGATCACTTTGGCAGCTCTAAGGGAAGGATTTTGAGGAAGAGAAGTGGAAGGTTTGGGGTTAGGAAGGGTGTAAAGTCTTACTTTGGGGCTTTGGTCTGTATAACAGTAATGGCGAAGCAGGGTCAGGTAGCTCACTAAGAAGAGGTTAAAGTCATAGCTAAGACACTCACCTCATTTTTGGCCTCCATTGAAGGTTTAAATCAGTGGCTTTCAGGTTCACTTGCCAAATACAAGTATCACATTCCCATATGTCCTATTAATTTTAAATTAAATTTAAGAAAAATATGAAGCTGCTTAGCATAATGGTTGTTATTCTGCAATTGGAGGTCAAACCAACTTGCTTTTGATGTTTGCCTCTTCCATATATGCACTCATTATGATCCTGAGCAAGAGTCTTACCATCCCAGAGCTACAATGCCTTCATCTGTAAAAGGGAAGAAATAATAGTGCATATTTAGTGGGGGGTAAATTATTAAATGTGATGAATTTCTAGTGTGTAGCAGAGTTTTGACACCGTTTGAGCTCTTGATAAATTCCAGCTATTGTAATATATATAACTAACTCTCTTCGTAATATAAATCTATTGAGCAGAGGTTGGCAAAAATTGGGGCCATTAATTTTTTAAATATTTTTTTTCTTCCTGACCCTCTTTTCCTTTAGGAGCTTCAATAACATGTACATTAAGCTACGAGCATTTGCTCCACAGATCATTGTTTTTCTGATCTTTTTTATTATTTTTTCTGCATTAAATTTTGGATGGTTTCTACTGTTATGCATTCAAGTTTACTAAGTTTTTCTTCTGCACTGTCTAATGTTTAGTTCATCACCTCCATATATTTTTTATCTTACGTAATAAATTTTTACATCTAGAATTTTGATCTATAATTCATATAGATAGATAATTCAGGTATATATCTGAATAATTGAGATACTTTAGATATAATAGATAATTCAGAATATACCTGAATTATACATATATATAATTTTATTTATATATTATATATATAATTTTGCCTCTTTGCATGCCTGATAATTTCTGATGGATACTTGGCCTTATGCTTTTAACTTAATGGTAGTATATATTTTTATATCCTTATAAATATTCCTAAATATTGTTCTGGGACACATCTAAATTACCTGGCAACAGTTTGATCTTTTCAAGGCTTGCATTTAAGTTTTGTCAGGCAGTATTATAAACAGCCTTCAGTCTAGGTCTAATTTTGCCCTACTACCAAGGCAATGTTGTTCTGAATATTCTAAGAAATGAATTGAGAGAGTTTTCTTCATTCTAACTAGGGAGAACAAAAGCTATTCCTGATCATATATGAACTGTGAGGATTACTACCTGAAATTCTTTTAAGTTTTTCATATGGGAGTCTTGGCTAGTTTTATCACATACACGCAGCTAAAGACTCAAAGGGAATACCTGTAGACAACCAGAGTTCCTTCCCTGGGCAGACTTGTCTTTTATGGTAATCTACCTCTTCTACAAAATCTTGTCACCTTGGTCTCCCCAAGGTGGTCTTCCCATCTCTCAATTCAGGGAAAGGCCAGATTCTTTCCCCTAAATTAGTGGCAGGCTAGGCTTCCCCTTTGTAGGGAGTAAGCTTTGACAGTCTTACAGACCATTTTCTGTTTCCTCTTCTCGGATTTCACAGTTTTGCATTGACTGATACCTGATGCTGAAAAACATTCCATCTTTATTTTGATAAGTTTTTTAATTGATTCAGTCAGGAAGATACGTCTGGTCCATCATTCTATCTTGATTAGTATCAAAAACGCTACCATAATTATCTGTCAAGTTTATTTCTAATATTACAAATTTTTAGAGGATTACTCAAGACTAGTTGTTTGTTGCTTTATAGCATAGTTAGGGACTTTTTCTCCTCTTCTCACTTATGTATTAGTAATATAGTTTCACATGGATTACTGGTAAATGCATTTTTGTTTTTTGAGAGAGAGAGAGAGAGAGGTAGCATGTTGTGTGCATGCGCATGCAAGTGGGGGAAGGACAGATGGAGAGGGAGAGAGAGAATCTGAAGCAGGCTCTGTGCCCCAGCACGCAGCCCAAGGCAGGGCCTGATCTCAGGACCATGAGAGCATGACCTGAACTGAAACCAAGAGTCAGATCATTAACCAACTGAGCCACCCAGGCATCCCTGTAATTACTATTTTTGAGATTTTGTATCACTGATGACAACCTTCATGATTCTACTTTTTTGTTAGATTTCTCTTCCTTCCCATTCTACTTGGTTTTGCTATTATTTTTAGTTCATTTAGTAAATATCTTTATAACCCAAAAGTTTTAAATCTCTAAAAATGTTCATTCTTTATTACCTGATTTAATAAATTCAAACAGTGTTGACTGAGCTATAGCTATGAACAATAAAAACATGTGCATACATGGACTTTTACCCACTGCATCACTCACCTTGCCCCCAAAGTTTCTGTAATTATGTTTACCATTGTTAGGCTAATCATATTTACATCATGATATGCAATTGTAATTATTTTTTTATTTTTTTGTCTATTGATCATGAAAATGGATAAACAACTTTGTTTATGATTGTGGTTAAGTAACTCTTATTCACTTAAATTCCATGTATTATAGTTAGTCCACAGAGAATTAAATAGAATTCTATTTATATCACTAAAACAACCAAACTTTAACCATTTCTTAAAACTCAGCTGCACATTAGAACTGTCTTAGTGGGGCACCTGGGTGGCTCAGTTGGTTAAGCGGCCATCTCTTGGTTTTGGCTCAGATCATGATTTCATGGTTCGTGAGTTCGAGTCCTACATTGGGCTCTGCGCTGCCATTGGGGAGACTGTTTAGGATTCTCTCTCTCTCCTTTTCTCTGTGCCCCTCTCCCACTCACTCTCTCAATAAAAAAATAAACTTTAAAAAATAATAATTAAAAAAAAGAACTATCTTAGAAGTGTTTAAAAAATACAAATGGCTAAGATATTGTTTTTTATCTCAAACACTCCCAGTGTTATTCTAATGAGCAGCCACATTTGAAAACTGGACTATATGATGTTCTTTTAACTTTTTCTAGTTTGTTTTACTTTCTCCATTACATGTTCAGCTGCTCCCATGTCATTTAGTCTGTTTTCTAATTTTTCTGTCTCTTTTGTTTTATTGTAGTTCTTTCTCAAGTCTTTCTCAAGTACATTAGAAAATCTTTTATATGTATAATATACATAAATAGATTTTATTAAAATATATTATATTTTAATATAGATCATGTAATATACAAATATTTTATTATATAAAAATATATCATATAATATATAAATTATATATATAAATTTTAGAAAACTGTAGGATTTTTGCTTAGCTAAAATTTTTATGACATTTTGCATCCATTTGTTTGACTAGGTATGAACAGAATGCTAAGCTTCTAATTTTTTTTCCAAAACTTTGATATTATTCCACTTACTCTGGCATGCAGTGTTACTGCTAAAAGTCTTGAAAGCTTTTTTAGTGATTTCCTGAAAACCTTGCATGAGGTTTGAAACTGCTAATCCAATTCTGACAATACAAGGAAATACTAAATGGTCAATTAAGAAGTTTAAGCTGCTTTCTTTTCCTAAAATTTCCACACATATTATTTCTCTTGGTGTTACTTAAATAAAGATAATAAATTTGCGTTTTAATGTTAATTGTAATTTGCTTTAAGAGAAACCACATTCTTGAGGTATAATGTAAAAGCGTCATCTTCATATTGTACAATGTATAATATGCCCCTGTGAAAAAGGGTTTGTCTTTGCTTTTCTTCACACACTATTAAACTCAGTCTCTATGTTTAGATTAAAAGCACACCTGAATGAGACCTGTAACATAAAAACTGATTTATGACACTAGGCGGTTTCACGTTTAGTCATTCATCAGTGATTACATGGCATCAATCTCTGGGTTGCAGATTACTACAATTTAATAGTCAAATAGATTGCCTGGTAAAGCATTTCATCCTCAACTTTGTCTGACTTTTGGAATACAACTTAATTTGTTCTCTGTAAATAAAAAAATTTTAGATAATGATTGCAAGTAATGGTTTGCCTCTATGTAGGTAACAGAGAAATTGATAACGTTCAGTCAAAGGAGAATTCCTCTATTCATCAGGATCTGTCAGAAGAAGTCTGTTTGCTCCCTCAATTCCACTCCACACATAAATACAGTGTCTGTGGGTATCAGTGGACACTTTTCCTTCTCCACTTTTGTCTTTGCTTTCCCTATTCGTTTATGAGGATCTAATTTTATTTCTTCAAAAGTTTTCAATAAAGATGAATGTCATCTTACTGCCTAGTTCCTGCAAAAAATTGATTTCTGACCCTTTGTACCACATTTCCAAACCTAAGTGTCATGTAACTATCTGGTCCTCACCTTCCTTGCTGGCCCTATAGTTCTCATTGGTCCTTATGTACACTCTCCTCCAATTCATGAATTATACTTACCAGCACATTTGAAGATGTGTAGCATTGACTTTATGTTCAATGTCAACTCAGACTTGCTGCTGTTTCAAAAGCAAACTTATTTATTGGTGTTAATGACAGAAGCTTTCCCTTCTAGAAGGCAAAAAACCTGTCCTCTTTCACTGAGTTCCAACCACACCTATATCTATTCATCTTTTCTCTTTCTTTCTTTCTTTCTTTCTTTCTTTCTTTCTTTCTTTCTTTCTTTCTTTTGTTCTTTCTTTCCTTTTTAATGTTTTTATTTATTTTGAGAGAGAGAGAAAGAGAATCCCAATCAGGCTCCTGGCTGCCAGCATAGAGCCTGATGCGGGGCTCAGTCTCACAAACTGTGAAATCATAACTTGAGCCAAAATCAGGAGTCAGATGCTTAACTGACTGAGCCACCCAGGTGCCCCTGTTCACTTTTTCCATGATCCATGTAGCTATGAATCTAGAGGTTGAAGTGTCGTACAATAGGTGTGAAAATGGTCCAATTTACAAATAAACGCAAACACATTTCCCAAAGCAGTGGTACCCATTCAAATTCCTTAATGCTGTATGTAAACAGAGTTCCCATTGAATAACTTCTCAGATCTTTGGTATTGTCTGATTTTCTCATTGTAAATTGTATCTCATTATCATCTTGGTTTACCATTCTCTAATTGTAAATAAAGTTGAATATCTTTTCATATCATAAATGACTCCAAATTGATGATTTTTTATTTATTTATTTATTTTATTTATTTTTTTTTTTTTTGATGAATCCTCAGACCATGATATCCTGGAATATCTGATAGAAATAGTTAGAATTCCATTTGGAGGCAAGATGTCTGGGAAATGAGGAGGCATATAAAAGAAAGACCAAACCATAATTACCCAGGAAAGGCTCTGAAATCTTAAGTTTCTCCAAGAAAATACTCTGGGAGAGGTTTAAAACAGCAACAAAGGCCAGCACCCTCCACCACCACCAACAACAACAAAACGAACGCAGCCTAACCCTCGGGCATAATGTGAAGGATTCTGTTAGAATATTTTGCTCAAAAAATAGTCTAATGATGTTGGAGGATTTTTAGTGGAAAGGCAGGGTTTACAACGCCAACAAGTACTTTGTGAATTAAACTATAGAGACAGAAACTTAAACATGTGTAAATTAAAACAAACTACTGGCCACGGAAAGAAAAAAAAAGATTTGTCTTTAAGGTTAGGGTTTTAAGTCCTGGTTCTAGGTGACTGGCTTTGAAAAATTGCCTCCAATCTTCTTAAAAAGATCATATGTGGCTTTTGCTGTTTTTCTAAAACATTTATTGTAAAATGGATAGTTTCTTACCCATTACCTTTTATATTTCAAAAGCCAATAAAAATATTATCATTGAATAAAATTGGGACATGTAATGTTTTACTTTTAAAGTTCATTATAGGGGCGCCTGGGTGGCGCAGTCGGTTAAGCGTCCGACTTCAGCCAGGTCACGATCTCGCGGTCCGGGAGTTCGAGCCCCGCGTTGGGCTCTGGGCTGATGGCTCAGAGCCTGGAGCCTGTTTCCGATTCTGTGTCTCCCTCTCTCTCTGCCCCTCCCCCATTCATGCTCTGTCTCTCTCTGTCCCAAAAATAAATAAACGTTGAAAAAAAAAAATAAAAAAATAAAAAAAAATAAAGTTCATTATAATTTTTTTGATGCTTTAGATAGAGCTATGTGAGGTTATTAGGAGCTTGAGCAACCATATATTTAGGTCTACAAAAGTTGTTGAAATCCTACACTAAAACTAGTTATAAACTTAATATGAATGCATTATAAATCATTAGATGTTAAAAACATATTAAACTGAAATATGCTAACATTGTTAAAACTGTTGTATATAAATTTGTTTTCATAAAAATCTAGGTAATCAGAAAAATATATGAATGAAAACAGAAGATTTTATTTGAACTTTCTAGATCAAATTAATATGGAATATGTGATTTTTCTGATTATTAATGATTATAATATTTATTTTAATATACTCTATTTATTTTAAATATATTTGGGGATTTGAAATATAGGATTAAAGAAATGGATTTATATTATCTCTTAGAAACTGGTAATACTATACTAAGGTCGTCTGAATATACAAAATAAAAATACTAGAAACAACTGCATATAAAATAAAGCATGATTTTTACCCATGAGTTAAAAAAAGGATTTAAAATAAAAACACAAAATCCTGTATTTACATGTCTTTCTCTGATAATAATACAGGGTAATAATAATACTACTTGATCCTCTTACTTACACAGTAAAATTAAGACTTAAATTGATACCGGATAAGCTAATACTATTAGGAAAATCAAATGTGCTAATGTAACACACTGATGAGATTACTATAACAATACAGCATGTTAGACTGATAAGAGAATATAGTGTATTACAAAAAAGAAGACAATTTTGAAGATTAGAAAAGAAAGCAAGACAAATTAAAAAGCATTAAGTCAGAATAGAATTTGATCAAATTAAAATTTAATTGAAAATATGAAAATATAAATATCATATAGTACTATATATTAAATAATATGTAGAAAGTTTGTCTAATTATAACATAGACATAATTTTATAAAATTAGAACTTATATATTTAAGTATCTCTAACTCCGTAATAAGTCAAAATGGAAATAAATTGGTTGCAACATGGAAGTCTTATGTTTTTTAGTGTTTATTTATTATTTTGAGGGGGCAAGGGCACAGAGAGAGGGAAACAGAGGATCCGAAGAGGGCTCTGCACTGACAGTAGCAGGCCCAATGTGGGTTCAAACTCACGAACTGAGAGATCATGACATGAGCCAAAGTTGGATGCTCAACAGACTGAGCCACCCAGGAGCCCCAAAATGAAAGTCATATACAAAACTTTGGGACTTAACATGCTGGAATTTCCTTATCATCTTGAAGTAAACTAGTAAGGGGGCTCTTGTTTCTCTTTCAGTTGCTGAATATGATAACCAAGAAAAGACAATTGTCTTAGAGTCTTCACCAAGCTAGGACTTAGAATCATCCAATATTGTAATAATAATTTCCTTGATTTGAAAGAAAACTAGAATAGTTAACTAAATGGTCCATCATTTAATAAGTAATAATAGAGTCACAAAGAATGATGATTTATGAGACATCTTAGAAAAAAATATACTATGCATACATATCTAGATACATCAAAAAAGCAAAGGAAATGTAAATATACCCTAGAGTTTTATTCAGTACTGTCAATATTCACATTAATATTGAATTGTTATCTTCCATTTATTTCTCACATAAATAAGTTTGCCATTTTCATTAGGAATGAAGTTATCCAGTGTAAGATAGAAGGTAAAGTATTGAAAAGAAAAAAAAAAAAAACTGTACGAACACTTTAAAGTTGGATTGAGGGCAGAGCGGGGCACTTGATGGCTCAGTTGGTTATGTGCCGACTTCCGCTCAGTTCATGATCTCACTGTTCATGAATTCGAGTTGCGTGCCGGACTCTGTGCTAACAGCTCAGAGCCTGGAGCCTGCTTCCGATTCTGTGTCTCCCTCTCTTTCTGCCCCTCCCCTGCTCACGTTCTGTCTCCCTCTGTCTGTCTCAAAAATAAAATAAACATAAAAAAATAATAAAGTTGGATTGAGGGGCACCTGGGTGGCTCAGTTGGTTAAGTGTCTGACTCTTGGTTTTGAGTCAGGTCATGATTTCAAGGGTTTGTGAGATCATGCCCTGCATTGGGCTCTGTGCTGACAGTGTAGGGCCTACTTGGGATTCTCTCTCTCCCTTTCTCTATTCCCCTCTTTCACTTGTACACTCTTTCTCTCTCAAAATAAATAAATAAACATTTAAAATAACAATAAATAAAGTTGAATCAAATTGTACATATTTTATCAAAATTATCTGTCATCTAAAACTCCCCTCTAGATCTGTCACTGAAATATACTCAGATCAAGTCAGTCTATACTTAGATTGACAACCAGTGATACCTATAAAATAAGTGGATTCTATGCCGGGGGCAGTTTACTACAGACAGAATCGTTAACATTTTAATGTTTAAATAACATTAATTGATAAAAAAACATTCATGTTTAAAAAAAATTTTTTTAAACTGAGTTGAATCCTCAGCAGCTTTTTTTTTTTTTAAGTTCATTTATTTTTGAGACAGAGAGAGACAGAGCCTGAACGGGGGAAAGGCAGAGAGAGTGGGAGACACAGAATCGGAAGCAGGCTCCAGGCTCTGAGCCATCAGCACAGAGCCCGACGCGGGGCTGGAACTCAGGGACAGCGAGATCGTGACCTGAGCTGAAGTCGGACGGTTAACTGACTGAGCCACCCAGGCAGCCCTCATGTTTTAAAATTTTTATGTTAACATTTGTTGAGTCAGAAAAAAGAATGCTTCCAAATAGTAATAGAGTCATGACAAAGCACAAAGAAGCCAACCAAAAGAAGTTGTGAAAATTTGAGCATTAAAAGGAAAATAATAGCTGCATTTAATTAAAATACATTGAATTGATGTAAAGTCCATAATAATCCACCAAAGGATAAGTTAACATAAAGCATTTTAAATGAAGATTAGTATAAGAAAAATATGATTATTTTGAGCCCTCTTACTTATATGGTATTACTGACACATTTTTTTAAATCAATAGAATATATAGAAATTAGTTAACATTATAAACAAAAGTTGGAAGATCTTCTCTGACTCAAGGAAAATATCAGTTTAATAAGCATATTTGTCAAATAAAACCATGCAAAATATCTGAAAATCAATTGAATATAATCTTAATTATCTTTAAGTGTTCCATGAGACTAATAATATGAAGAAAAAAAAAAGGCAAGAACTAATAAAGACTAAAAGTCCTTAAGTTAAATACATATAGTTAGGGATTCTATTAAGTTTTAAAGTCTTCAGAGTTAGGGGAAAGACATTTATGTAACTTACTTTGTCAACTAGAATGGAGATGCATATTTTTATAAGTAGATGATTAAGGAATAGGTGTAGCTTAAATCCAACATATATGCTAAGTGATCGCATACTTCCTGGAGTAATAAAATTATTCACACAACCACTAAAACTATGGTTTAGAGTGTCCCATCCAGTTACTATATCTAGTCTAACTCTCCCGTAGTATGTACTGTAAATTAATTGGGATGGCAATAAACTTCTTCCTTAATGGATAAGCATTTTTTAAGCCTGAGAAGACTTTGGACTAGGCAGAGAAATATTTATGAGAATCAAGCCCATAGTATTAATATTATAGCATTAAAAAGGAAGTTTTGCATATTTGCTAATTTATATGCTTGCAATGCATTAAAGATTTTGGCTTTTTACCATGATAGCATTGTAACTTTAATCTGAAAAGTTAAAAGTTAAAGTTAATTTGAAAAGTACTTTTATTTAGGTAATAAAACAAATTTTATATGAAATGAATACAAAATAAGATCTGTCAGCTGAATGTAAAAGTTATTACCTTATGGGGGCTTTAGCTCAGAGAGGAAAGTGATTACTCTGTATAATAATCCACTACAAATTGAAGACTATGATGAAATCGTAAAGGTCTTGCATGAATCTGTGCATCAACTGCTCTTAGGACTTTTGTTAGAGACCTGAAAAACACTAAGCTAATTTCCCACTGTAAAAGTAATGCGTTCTTTCCAATGTCTTAACGGTGACTACTGCAGTTACAGTTATTTCTGGAAAGTACTTTAATACAATAATATATAAATTTATGGAAGGTATAAACCATAAAGGGAAGAAAGGAAGAGGAAATCAATACTATCATAGTGAAACAGCAATATGTATTGATAGAGAGTTTCCATCAATCCAAATGCTGGGAGGGGTTCCAAAAGTTTCATCTGTACTCTTTTAGACTATCTTGGGTATCAGAAGGAGATGAAGCTACTTAAGTTGTGGGAAGAAACTGGAATGTGATCTCAGCCTGTAGTATGTGAGAATTCTCATCCTTCTTTCCAGTGATGTATTTTGGCATATGATGAAAGATTTTATGAAGGTATTTTAAAACTAATTTTGAGTCTGTGCTTTTAATTTCTACTATAAGAAATTTGTTGGTTATTTTAGGGTCTGTTTTTAACATACAAATAATAGGATTCTGATTAAATGTAATGTTAGGAAGTGTCATTATTTTTTTGAGTACAACATATACTCTTTTGGTATATTGGAGGATGGAAAGGAAGGATTCTTGTGGATTTAGAGAGACCACTTACAGTGGCATCCAGGAAAAGATTTTTATGGACTGAATGTGTAGCCCCCAAATTCATATGTTAAAGACCTAATGTGATAACATTTGGAGATGGGGCCTCTGGGAAGCAGAGTTAATTTACTTTGGAGATTAAATGAATTAAACATTAATCCAGATAAATACTAAAATTTATTTGTATAAAACTGAGAAAATGTATGATCAATCACATATAATTAAATCTCAACCTTTAAAATGTAATTTAATTATTTGTTGAGTTTAATGAAACTGTCTTCCTTACAAAGCATTTCACATGTGAAAGCTACTCATATAACATAAATAAGAAAAAAGTTACTAACCAGATTTAATAAAGCATAGGTTTGATATGTTAATTAATGCTCAACTCATGTTTCTAAGATAGTTTATCTTTTTTCTAAAATGACATATACACCAATCACAATGTAATATGAATTTCTTCTGAAGAATCAACTTTTACATTTTGTCCAGATATTATTTCTTATTTTATATTATAAATTTATTATTTCATACTCTTTCTATTTTATATCTACCTGAGCCAAGAATTATGTCTATCTCACATAATATTGTAAGTTTGATTCTAAAAGTTTTTATTTATTTTCAGCTGATCATCTTGGCAACTGGTCACCGTCTTGATATTTCTCACCTTTAAGCTCCATAAGAGAAAGGACAGTCATTTCTCCTAGGCATCACCCAGAATGAATTTACACGTAAGTTTTTGAGATTTTGGGCCAGGTCACATCGTATGGCATAAATCAGACTGTATATTATCGTCCATTGGAGATGTCCACCACTAGCCCATCAGCTGAGGCTGAGGTGATTGGATTCCACATAAGTTTAAAGAATTACCAAATGCATCTCTCTGGAAAGGAGTCATTCATGTGGAAATTTCATTAAAAGAGGCTGAGAATAGGAGTCTCTGACTGGCTCAGTTGGTAGAGCATGCAACTCTTGATCTTGGGGTCATGAGTTGGAGTCCCACATTGGATGTAGAGATTACTAAAGAAAAAAAAAAGATACTAGAGAATGACAAACCTGCTGAGCATCATAAATCTTTTTCAAAACACATGTGTATTCTTTCACACACACAGATAAAAGTAATACTATGCATGGAAAAGTATAGTCTCCACAACTAGAGGCAGAATAACTCCATTGTATGTATACTCCACTTGGCAGCCTGTATCAGGGAATTCAGTCACCACTGAATGTGACGAAAAGCTACTGGTACTAAGAAGCATACCATAGGGGCACCTGGGTGGCTCAGTCGGTTAAGTTGTCTGACTCTTCATTCTGGCTCAGGTCATGATCTCACAATTCATGGATTCAAGTCCCATGTTGGGCTCCATGCTGACAGTGAAGAGCCTGCTTGGAATTCTCTCTCTTCCTCTCTGTCTGCCCCTCTCTAGCTTGTGCTCTCTCTCTCTCTTTCTGCATCTTTCTCAAAATAAATATTCAAATATTAAAAAGGAAGAAGAAGAAGAAGAAGAAGAATCATACAAACCAGCTAATTGTGTTTAGAGACCAGGAAGGTAACCAGACACTTTAGAGCATACTGGGGAAAAAAAAAAAAAAAAAAAGAACATCATGAAAAGAAATAAGCCAGACATAGGCAGGGGTAAATAATATAGGCTCTTGCAGATGATGGTCAGAATGTTTTTCTTTTTATTCTAAGATTAATGACAATCCCTTTGCACTTTAGAGTAGAGGCATGATGTGACCCAGTAATACTTTAAAAACATTACATAGAGCTATAGAAAGAAATAGAAAAAGTGGAAGCAAAGAGATTATTAAGGGACCCACTATTGTAATAGAGGCAGGAAACTATGTGGCCTTGGATCAAGACTGTAGGGAGGGAGATGGTGATGAAATTTTTTAATTTCATTTTTTAATTGATTCATTTTTTTAATTCATTTTTAATTTCATTTTTAATTTATTATTTTGGAAATAGTGCTGATAGCATATACTGAAGAATTAGATATAGAGTTTGAGGGAAAAGAATCAACTGTATCTTCCATGTTTGAATTGGTGCATTGGTTAAGTGGTGTCGCTTAACAAGGGAACAGACTGTAGGAGATAGCTCAACAGCTTTATTTTATCTGTATTTCATTGAGATTAATGGCTGTACCTCCATGTTTTCATGCCAAACAAGTGGTGGGAGATAATGAATCTAGAGCTCAGTATGTAGGTCTAGCTCATTGCACAGTTATAGCATCTAGTGCCTTGTAGCTCCATAGTAAAATCACCTAAAGATACCGTGTAAACAGAGAAGAAAAGCAAAGTGAAACTTCAATAGTTTGCTTATGACATGGAGTAGGGAGTTTTCTCTGGATCTTGTTAAAGAATATGCTCATCTGGTATATCTCTGATCTTATAGTTTTATTACATTTCTATTTTTTTGAGCCTCTGACTTCCTGCCAAGCAAATTTGACATCTGGACCTCATTCAAGGAGTTGCCGCAGGAAAGTACGGGGGCGAGCTCAGATTTCTTTCCAGGGCTAAATCCCAAGTCATTGAAGACTGCTCCCATGTCAGCCACACATTTTGATATCCTCACGCTTCTAGTACAACACCCTCAAAATCAACTTCTTCAGGGATTCCCTTTATCCTGCCAATACATATTAGCCAGATCTTGCAGTTCATTTAATGAATAAAGTATTTTCTTCCTACGCAAGGTTTATTTTTCTCTGCAAAGGCTATTCTGAGACCGGGCTCTAAATCATTGACCTAGAGGCAGTGAAGGATAAACAATGAGTTGATATGGTAAGATTCCTTATGCTCATCTTCAGTAGCAATCAGAGAAAGGAAATATTTAAGCCACAATGAGACACCGCTAGCTGGCAAAACTTAAAAAAGTTGAAAGAATGCAGTGCCTGAAAAGGTACAGAGCAAAGAGACTTTGCATTAACTGATGGCCAAGGCCTGAAATGGTAAAAAGGCATTATCTAGTAAATTCAAACATGTGCAAACATGATGACTCAATATTTTTGCTCCTAGGTATATAGCTTAAAGGAAACCATGTGCAGAATACATGTACAAGGAAGTTCATAGCACTCATAATGGCCCCAAACTGGAAACAAAGCAAATGTCTCTGTATAGTAAACAAATGAGTACATTATTTTAATGAAATCAAAATAGAAAATATGGAAGATGTACAAAAACAAAGAAGAATAACTACACTCCAGTTCTATAAGTTCACAGACAAAATGACCATCTTGCTAAGGGAGGCAATCATAAATAGTAAACTATGAAGAAAAGCAAGGAAATGATAACTTTGAAAGTTCAGGAATCTTGGGTAATAAAGGAGAAATTTACTGGGAAGAGAGACACAATGCAAGGAGTATACGTTTCTAGGATTCTGAGTGCCCCATTTGGTAAGGGCCAGTTCTCCTCAGTCAGATGGAGTTTCTGTGTGTTAACCCAAACCCCACAACCTTATCAGAGGTTGCTTCCAGCAGTACAGAGGGAAGTATGTCTTTTCTGTAATGTAAATATACTTTATTATACGAATAAAATACAAATATATCAATTATTGAGATTATTACCACTAAGACATTTTTAAAACACTTAACACCCACGATTACTATATCCATTGGTCACCCATTTCAGTTGGCTAGGGATCATCCAGTTTTACTGCTGAAAGTTCTGGTTCCAGGAAATTCCTCAGTCCCGAGCAAACTGCAGAAGACAGTTCAGGATTGAAATTACATTGTTTATACCTATCAAGACTCTTAGGGACTTACCAAAGCTCTCTGCAGGGAAAGCATTCCAAATTTCCCTACTGTGGAAGATGGACTGAGCCATAGGAGATGTTCCAGCATTAACTAGAATAAAAAGTTATGAGGGTCTCCTGGGGGGCTCAGTCAGTTTGGCATCTAACTCTTGATTTTGTCTCAGGTCATGATCCCAGGGTCATGGGATCAATCCTTGAGTCCACACTCAGTGTGGAGCCTGCTTAAGATTCTCTCTCTCTCTCCCTGCCTCTCTCCTCCACTCACACACACTTTCTCTCTCTAAAACAAATAAAATAAAATAGTTATGAAGATAAAAATACTCAGAGATTTAATAGATATTAAGAATTAAGTCATCAAGCTCCCATTTATTCATTCTTCTTTGAGAATTTTTATAAAATCATTCTAGTGAAAAGTTTTGCATTATGATAAATTTAGCTATTTTCTTCCTTTTATTAACTATGAAAAACAGCTAATCACTTAAATTTTGAACATAGCAGTCAAGAAAGTATAATCTGTCTCTGCAATGGGGCAATGAAACAGCATGAATGAATGTCTGAAACCTGGAAAGCTCAGGGCCATAGCAGTGTTGTGATGGTAATTTTTAGGTACAGCCTCAGCGTTACTCCTTGTGGGTTAACCGCTGTCAGGTATGTTTACAAAAGAAAGAAGTCACAAAAAAGAAATGCAGTGTTTAGTAGCACTATTAGAAGACTTCAAACCTTTCACCAAAATAGAACAAATATGTTCAAATACGTAAAAATGGCAAAAAAGAGAGATGACAATAATCAGATAAACACAGTATATTTGAGGAATATGTAAAGATTCCTGGACTCTGAATATACAAATTAACATTGAAACATGTAAAAAATAAATATTTTATTTAAAACTATTTAATATTTTCGGGGTGCCTGGGTGACCCAGTCGGTTAAGCATCCAACCCTTTGTTTCAGCTCAGATCATGATCTCATGGTTTGTGGGTTAGAGTCCCCATACCAGGCTCCACACTGGGATTCTCTCTCTCTCTCTCCCTCCCTGTCCCCCTCACTCTCTGTCCCTCCCCTATTCTTATTCATATTCTCTCTCTTTCAAAATAAATAAATAAAACTTAAAAAAAATAATGTATAAAAGGGACACCTGGGTAGCTCAGTCTGTTAGGTGTCTGACTCTTGATCTCAGTTCAGGTCTTGATCTCAGGGTCTTGAGTTCAAGCCCAAATCATTGGGCTCTGTGCTGGGTGTGGAGCCTACTTAAAAATAAATATAATATAATATAATATAATATAATATAATATAATATAATATAATATATAACAATATATAATAAATACAATAAATATATAAAAGTTTATAATATAGATTGTAAAATTAAGTAATTTAGCTTTTAATGTGAATGAAAATACACCTGGTAAAACATGTATTTCTTTGTATTAACAGCAATGAACTTTTTCCTCTTTGATTCAACTTTTCAATAGTGTGAAGAATTCTAACCAGGAAACAGTCCAAGCTAATATGTTTAAAAGCATGTACTTTTATGGAATTATTAATCATTCTTAACCATAATATTTTATTATTGATTGTAGAATGTGAACCAATGAGCAGGATAATTTTATGAGACCAAGTTCAAATGTCACCCAACCCTTAAATCTGTACTCTACCTCCTAGACATACCAACAGGCTAAACTATTTTCTATTCTACTGGATTCCACTTATTCTGGTCTCCTCAAGGTTTTTATATCTGAAACTATTATCTTTTCTTTCTTTTTTCTCTTGTATCAACAGTTTTTTTTTCTGCATCTTCCTGAGGTAATTCCCAATAGTACTTGAGAATTTATATGATCTCCTAGTCATAATAAGTATACAACTAAACACATAAATACAAAAATAGCAAAATAAAATAAAATACGCATAATGCCCCCCCCCCATCTTCAGGACACTGTAAATTGGTACATATTAATGATGGAAAATTAAACCATTCCTCAAATTAATTATATTTTCCTTTTAATAAGATCAACTACAATTATTTTTATTAAGTAGATTTGGTCAAGATCTTTGGGCCTATGTTGAAAGGAAATTAATAACATATATTAATCCCCTGGATGATCCTACTTTTGCTTAGGAATCTGTTCCCTAGCATTCCACTGAAAAGACAGAGAGAGAGAGAGAGAGAGAGAGAGAGAGAGAGATGTCTTTTGTTTCCCCCAAACAGAAAAAAAACAAAATTGGATTTCAACTTAGGTCCAACTCTGCACTAGAAAATGTAATTAAATAGAACACTCTCTCTCATACTACCTGGTATGTTAATCTCAGCAGATTACAATAACAATTTCTTAGTTATTAAACAACAACCATAGCTCTGTGGTACAGAGACATTGCTAGTGGTCAGCTGAACAGAGTACAGGTAATGTTTAAATTTTGCTTGTCAGTAAAGGAAAGTGAAGGGAACATGAAAATTTTGGCTGGTTTTCCACATATTGGTTAAAAATTTGAACATATTTTGATTAACTAATATTGTTTGGTCTGCCTATTCTATTCTATTCTATTCTATTCTATTCTATTCCATTCCATTCCATTCCATCCAATTCTATTAAATTGTAAAATATCCTAATTAAATTATATTCATCCTATTCAAATTAAATTATATTGATTTGTGTTGAATCACAAATCAGTTTATGCAGTTTATGCATACTGCAACATTGTAATTATTGGGTGGGTAGGGGTACTATTGTAAAAGTGCTCTTTTGCTTAAAATTCTCCTAGATTGATCTGAAGAAAACAAAGTCCATGGCTGTTTGTATTTACCAAACAAAAGAGTGAGTGATAAGGGACCAATTACTAATTTTATTAAGTAATTTTCTGCATGTTTCAGTCATCCATAATTTTTTTTAAGTAGGCTCCATGTCTGGTGTGGAGCCCAATGTGGGGCTTGAACTCACAACCCTGAGATCAAGACCTGAGTTGAGATCAAGAGTCAGACACTTAACCAACTGAATCACCCGGGTGCACCTTAGTCATCCATAATTTAAAGGAAAGAAAAGAAAAGAAAAGGAAAGGAAAGGAAAGGAAAGGAAAGGAAAGGAAAGAAAAGAAAAGAAAAGAAAAGAAAAGAAAAGAAAAGAAAAGAAAAGAAAAGAAAAGAAAAGAAAAGAAACATTTAGCCTATGGAATATAGCACAGAAAGGAAAATATCAGTTTTACAGCACTGAATCTGAATTCTTGCTGAAACATATCAGGAGGTCACCAACAGTCCATCTTTAAATTTGGGTTTATGAATAAATGACTATAAAATCTGACCTTTGAAACTCAAATAGTTTTTTTTTATAGTAGAAACTTAGAAGTGGGGTTTACTCTTCAGAACATTCAGGCGTTTGTTTACATCTTGGGTATGCCTGTTACATGTGGTACAGTGTTAAACAATTCACTTAAATTCGGTATAAGAGAATCAAACTCATGGAGTGTTGTTTGATTAAATGACAAAAATGTCTATAAAGTGCTTAGCCATGTACTTGGTGAACATTATTATTAATAATTATACCATTGATATTTGCAAGAAATTCAGAATATCAGAAAAACCATTATGTAGTGTAACAGTGAAAAGCTGTTTAGATCTGTTTTCCCTTTGAAGAAAGAAAGATCTAAAGTATTCTACATTATCTGTTTGATTTTTTCCTTGTTTTTTCAATTGAATAAAATCAACTGAGAGTATGAAAAAACAGAATAAAATAGCCTCCAAAAAATAGTATTTAGCTTCATATGTTGAGAATAACTATTTGCAAAAAAACTTAACTACTCTTTTTAAAATTTTTTGACTTTTGGGGGTGCCTGGGTGACTCAGTCGGTTAAACGTCTGACTTCAACTCAGGTCATGATCTCACAGGTTGTGCGTTCGAACCCCACATTGGGCTCTGTGCTGACAGCTCTGTGCTGAAGCAGGCTTCAGACTCTGTGTCTCCCTTTCTCTTTGCTCCTTCCCCACTAGCGCTCTGTCTGGCTGTCTGCCTCTCTCTCAAAAATAAACATTAAAAAAAAAATGAAAAAAATAAATTTTGACTTTTAAATGAAAATGTAAATATTTTGTCAAATTTGATAAAACTTAAAATATCATTGCACTTCTACTTATTCATAACATGGAAGAAAATCAAGGTAAAATCATCATCAGAGTTTAAAGTTTAAATCTTACTTATAAACCAGGCCAATGGGCAATTAAGATGTACTTATTAAGTAGCTCTATTAAGATGAATTATCCTAATATGGTTCTTAAATTAGCTCAAAATTTACATAATAAGCAATAATTATAAATATGAAGGGTCCTATCTTCTGTTTCATTATCAACACCTCCTTTGCATATATCAACTGAGGTTAAGGAGGGCAAGTTCAGAATATAATAATCATACAACCTGTCTCCTTGGCAAGCTAATCTCTTCTACTAAAGTACAAAGGTACAGACACAAATCTGCCTTTAGAACAAATAATTACTTCCTTTATAATTTTATTTTAATATTAAGCTTTTCTTCTAAAGAGTTTAGGAAATGCCTAAAGACAGAATCCAGCATCATAATTAAATTTAGCTAACAAACCCCACACAAAGCCCACATTTTCATCATAAATTAGAACCCCAGGAAATAAATCTCTACTGTAAATTTTAATTTTGTTAATAATCAAATAAATCCAGACTAATAAGTGGCTAATCACCTTGCATTGAATTGTAACAAGAAACAGTGGATACAAAAAGGTGTGTAGGCTTTATACACATTCTTTATGCTGAGTCCCATTCATAGAGGGGGAGGGAGAAAAAAGAGGAGAGAAAGAGAGAGAAAGTAAACCTCTCTTGTGTTTTGGCAGTCAAGAATAAAATATGTAAGACAGAGAAAGACAAACGCCATATGATCTTACTTATATGTGGAGTCTTAATCAACAATAATAACCAAATTCAGAAATCAGAGAACAGCTTTGTGGTTGCCCGATGAGGGGATGGGACTGGGTGAAGGGGGTCAAAGGGTACAAACTTCCAGTTGCAAAGTAAATAAATCCTGGGGATGTAATGTACAACATGATGATTACTGTTAACAATACTTTATTGTGTATTTGAAAGTTGCTAAGAGAGTAGATCTTAAAATTCCCATCAAAAGAAGAAAGTAGAACTATATACGCTGATAGATACTAACTAGACTTACCATGGTGATCCTTTTACAATGTATCAAATCATTATGTTGTACCTCTGAAAATAATATAATGCTCTATGTCAGTTATATCTCAATAGAAATCATTTTTCAAAAGTCAAGTTTGGTAAGATTAAAGGAAGGAAAAGAGGTGGCTTGGCCACTTTTATGACATTTCCTATGACTAGATTAAAAACGGTCTTGTAGTTCAAGTTTAGGAAGGAGATGGTTATTCTATCTCATGATAAGGTTCAAAACTTTAGGCTGCCTTCTAACAATTTGAATCATGAACGTAAATACTCCCAAAGTATATAATTCCCAACATATTACATTGTATTTGACATTTGAAGATTACATTTAGATTTCACATGTATATAATACACTATAATAACATAGTGATGTTGATAATAATAATTATCCTTTTAATTTTTTTAATGTTTATTTTTGAGAGAGAGAAAGACAGACAAAGCATGAGCGGGGAGGGGTAGAGGGAGAGGGAGACACAGAATCTGAAGCAGGCTCCAGGCTCTGAGCTGCCAGCACAGAGCCTGACATGGGGCTCCAACTCACAGACCGTGAGATCATGACCTGAGCCGAAGTCAGACACTCAACTGACTGAACCACCCAGGCGCCCCAATAATAATAATCATCCTTTTAAAAGTACATGAATAAGCACTTCTTTAACAGGTGGTAATTTTTTGATGTCTCCTTTTCATTTAAAATCTGTGCTAACACTTGATTTCCATACCAGAGTTTTATGCTAGCATCTTTCACTAATCCTGTATCATACATCCCTGGAATGAAAAACCTTTCATCATACTCTACATTACACTTGAAATGCAATTTTTATTTCTATGATTAGAAGCCTCCAAGTTTTAAAAGAAATTATGTAAATTGAGTTTTCATTTCAATTATTAATAGTAGGTGATTAATAAAAAAACAACATAAAATGCTATAAATTTTGCTAATGACTAATCACTGGGAAATGTTTTTCTTAATGACAGGAAAAACCTAATACTTATTGCTAGAATGAAGCCCAAGTATGTAATGACTTTTATAGCAATATATTTTTTAGATGCCAACGCTGAGAAAACGTGTTTATGTAAATGAGAATGGAAGGTGTTTCATTATAATATTTCATTCAATGATTTGAATGACTTTGGATTTATAGGCTAGAAATCACACAGTGATTGATCATTACAAGTTAATTTTTATTAATTTATTTTCTGGCAATTTAATTTGCTCATCCTTTCAATTTTGTGGAGGCAAAGAAATGTACAAAGATTTCTTCCCCAATTATTAAAGTCAATCTAAAGTCAAACTAAAGACACTTTTAGTTTCTTAGAAGTATACTATACCTGTTAATTTTCCCCTTAGAAAGAAATGTGTTTAAAATATTTGGATAATTTGGACAAATTGTTTTTAATCTCAATACACAAATATACATATACATAAATAAATTTTCATCACATGATTTAAATATATTTTCAGGAAAACTTTGGAGCTTCACATGTAGCTCCATTAATTTCAAATATATCTACCATATAGGCTAATTGGCAAACCTAGTCCTTATTGTCTAACCAAGAAGACAAATTAGAATTGCTTTCTATCATGAAAAGACTGAATACATTTTTCAATTAAAATATTTGTATTACTACAAATCCTAAGACCACTGGTTCTCTTTTAGTTTCTACTTAAGAAGAGAGAAAATTTAGTCTCTCTCAAAAGATAGAAAATAGGTCTTACTGAAATGAAAAAGAGTTGGAATTATCCCTTTATTTGGCACCTTGGAGATATTTATACACATAAAAATGCAGCATAGCAAGACTCAGGGTCTATACTCAGGAGGTGCATATATACTTCTTTTGGGGAGAGAGAGAGAGAGAGAGCGCAACTGGGAAGGTGAGGTGAGAGAGAAAATCCATGGGAAGGACTTTGTGTAGACACAGGATCTCAGGTGTCCAAGCCCATGCCCCCTTTAGGCAATCTTGGGTACCTCCCAAGTGGATGAATATTTAAGGTCAAAGACAATGGGAAAAGAAAGAGGCTTAGCTTATTTCCCACCATGTAATTGTGAAGACTGTCAAGATCCAAGAGGTGTTTGAAATGGAAGAAAGACAGAGATTTCAGGTAGAGCAAGGAAGTTAAAAGAACCAGAGAACCAAAAAAACTGACTGGAGGTTGTGATGTGAGAAAGGAAGAGTTTCTTGTGAGGACACACTCTGCCTGAGAGCAAGGCTTGTGTTGATGTTCCCAAATTCTGGACAGGAAGGCTCCATGTTCACATATAATCCATTAGAATGAATTAGCTCCCTCTTGTGTTTCAGTGATGCTTTCCAGGAACATAACCCTCACTGATAGAGAAGGAATGCTAGAGTCCTTTGTACTTCTATGATTTCCATTCCCACTGGCTGACTTTCACTGAAATGGTCAATCAATCCTAGCACTTGCTGAAATAATCTGAAGAATGCCATCACAGAAATTTTACCAATAAATTGATATACAGATGATTTTTTGCTTAAGCAAGATCATTTTAGAAAGAATGGGGCTGTTATGGTTGTTTAAAATCTAGATATAAATTCAAACCAAAGGGATATTATGTTCTTTCAGCAATAGCCCTTGACTCCAAGCTAAAATGCATTGAATGACTTTTGCCCTGCAGATGTTCATGTGAGTCCTGAAGGGATTGACTGATTTTAGTGTGTAAATTAGTATCTAGGTTGAATGGTAATCAGAGAGCTATGAATAGATAATTAAGGACTTTGAAAATTAATCTGATTAAAACGATAAAAAGGATAAAAATATGCAATACCTCAAATTCATTGCTAATCAGTGGGGTTTTGTAGTGGTTTGAGTTTTCTGTACTAATAATTTATGACTTTTATATAAATTTTTCTTTGAAAAAGTGGTATTCATTTAATGTGACTAAATAGACCAGGAATGCAATTTATCCTCGTGAAATAGAATAATATTCTCTGTCCCACATAGGAGAGGAATCCAGACCTTGGCTTATTATCTATCATCTATGAAACCACAAGTAAAAGAATTTGAGTTACTTTTTCACAGACAATATCCTCATTATTTCAGTCATTTTACAAAAGGATGTTCATATTCAAAAGAAATTTGGTCAGCATTCATAGTATTTCAAATAAAATAATTAGGTGATATTAGGTGTTTTAAAGGGGGCATTTTGGATACAAGAACAATATTATAGCAATTTTAGTAGTAGTAAATTACCACACATCTTTCATTTTTAAAAAACAGTTATTTAAGGATTTCGATGTTATATGTTAAGACATGATTTTCAGCATCTACATTTTTAATGTTTTCTTAAAATGCAGGCATAGATTTTTATAGAGAATATAAAAAATTCAAATAGTTTTCTACAGAAAAGTAGTCAGTGAGTGACAATTCTGTATGTATTTAGTTTTTATTAAATATGATTTAATAATGAAATTTTTCTATAGCAACACTCATAATATGTTCTTTAGAATTCTAGAAAGAAAGCAAGACATTGTTTTTGTTTTTTTTTAATGAAATAAGACTTTAGGGGCGCCTGGGTGGCGCAGTCGGTTGAGTGTCCGACTTCAGCCAGGTCACGATCTCGCGGTCCCTGAGTTCGAGCCCCACATCAGGCTCTGGGCTGATGGCTCAGAGCCTGGAGCCTGTTTCCGATTCTGTGTCTCCCTCTCTCTCTGCCCCTCCCCCGTTCATGCTCTCTCTCTGTCCCAAAAATAAATAAACGTTGAAAAAAATTAAAAAAAAAAAAATGAAATAAGACTTTGTGGTAATAGTAATCCCTTATGAAACCACTCAAATTTTAATCAATACATGAAGAATAATAGCAAAATGAAATTATAGTAATTCTTTTTTTTGGACTTCCAGCATATAGTACAAAAATTTTATATTCATTTTCATTAATTAGGCATAACCTATAAAACAATCTAAGAAAAATGGTTAATCAGAAACTCAAGTTGTGTGTTAATTATGATCCATTGAAACATTTTATATCACAGCATAAGCTTTTTATATTATCTTCAGCTTGCAAAGCTAATGTTAATTACTGTATGGATTAATAGCTGTCAAGTGTGTCCTACTTTCAGTATAAATGAATATAAATTAGCTTCAGATTTTGGCAATAAATAGGGTACATCACTTTTGGAATTCTTTTAACTCTTATATGTACACATCCTCATAGAATTTAGAGAAGTCATTATATATTTCTCTGAAAATAAAATTGTTCTTAATTCTGAAGCAAGAATAACCTTGGTTCTGTTTCTTCCTCTAATTGACATTGCTGATTGAGCAGACAGCAGGATATCAGGCCACTAAGGAACATGCACTGTGGAGAATGAACCAGGCCTAAGGCAATGACCCTGAGCTGCCACCATTAAAAACCCTTTATGTAATTTTCCCCTAACACACTGCTTTGCTCGTTAAAAATGAATTGGTATTAAAACATTTTATTTTTCCCATTAGTTATTCAAGGTTTCAAAACTAGTTCATTTCATTTAAGATAAAACCAAATAAACCTGAAAAATTTAAAACAGTTTATCAGTCTTATGAATAAATGTTAAGAATTTCTCTCTTGCTCTCTCTCTCTCTCTCTCTCTCTCTTTTTCTTAATATATTGAAAATGGTTCATAATCCTCCAGTACTAAATTTGCTTTCTCTAGAAATCAGATTGGCTATAGTTTCTTTCCTGTAGATTATGGTTCTCATTTTACACCATTAGAGTCTTGCAACAACAATCCTAGTGTTTGTTTCCTGGATTCCGCTGTCTCTTTACTCTCATTTATCCCATAGTTCACTGCCAGAGCAGTAGTTCTTATTTTCTTAAAAATGTCATTATTTCATGCAATGTCCCTCTTTTCCTTACCTATTCAGTATTACTAGTAAACAAATAAAAACTAGAAAACTGAAGAGATACCGCTATCCCCAAACAATGGAAGGTTACCTTCAACCATGGTTATATTCCAGTACATTAGACCAACAAAATGGAAACCCAAAAAGATGTTGCTTCTCGGGGCTCAGCTCTATATTCCACTATCCAGCTTTCTCCTGTAAAGCTTGTCTTGTTCCAGTTTTGACACTAGCCATTTATGGCCAACTTCAGAAGTATAAAAGCCCCAGTTAGAATATGTCCCTAGCCGATCACCTCAAGAAGATGATAAAATTAGAGTACAGCATGATAAATCTAATTTTTGAAGACAAGAACCCAAATTAATGCAGCAATTGAGTTGTTTTGCTAATGAATACTTTGACCCTGTATTAGATTACCATAACAATGTGCCATAACAAATGACCACAATAGGTAGCTTAAAACAGAAATTTAATCTCTCACAGTTGTAGAGGCTGAATGTCTCCAATCGAGATGTCAGCATGTCCCTGCTGCCTCCAAAGCCTCTAGGAGAGTATCTTTCCTTGCTTCCTCCATCCAGCTTCTATTAGTTCCAGGTGTTTCCTGGCTTATGGATGCTTTTTCACTCCAGTCTCTGTTTCCATCTTCACATGATAGTCTCCCCATGTGTCTGTATCAAAATGTCCCTCTTATAAAAAACACCAGTTAGGGGCTCTTGGGTGGCTTAGTCAGTTAAGCGTCCAATTCTGGATTTTAGCTTAGGTCATGATCTCATGGGTCATGAGATATTGAGCCCCATGTCAGGCTCTGTACTGATAGCACACAGCCTGCTTGGGATTCTCTATCTCCCTTTATCTCTCTGCTTCTCCCTCCCTTGAGTGTGCACACTCTCTCTCTCACTCAAAATAAATAAATAAACACTTTAAAGAAAAATACCAATTATAGGGGAAGCTGGTGGCTCAGTCGGCCAAGCATCTGACTTCGGCTCAGGTCGTGATCTCAGGGTTCGTGACTTGGAGCCCCGCCTCGGGCTCTGTGCTGATAGCTCAGAGCCTGGAATCTGCTTCTGATTCTGTGTCTGCCTCTCCCTCTACCCCTCTCCCACTCTCTCTCTCTCTCTCTCTCTCTCTCTCTCTCTCAAAAATAAATAAAAACATTAAGAAAATTAAGAAAATAAAAACAAAACAAAAAAATACCAGGTGTATGCAATTAGCACTCCCACCAACAACCTCATTTAATTCACATATGCCTACAAAGACCTTGTTTCCAAATAAGATCAAATTCACAAATACCAGGGTTCAGACATCAATATATCTATTTTGGGGGGATATGATTCTATTAATAAAAGAACCTATTTTGGAAAAGCAACTTCAGAGAAATTGCCTCCGTAGTTTTAGGGGATATATAATTCTGGATGATGAGCTACAAAATACAACCACTGGAAAAAAGTTCTCCTGGGTTAGTTAGATAAAACTTATTTATTATTACTTAAGCCCCACTTATCCTTTTCATTTTATGACATAGTTATGTTTGTTCTTAATACGCTTACAGAGGAGTTTTCCGAAACTTACCCTTTTGCTTTGGATGGGCTACTGTATTTTATATATATATATAATGATAATTTATATATATAAAATATATAGTAACCATAAATGCTCATATAACTAAAAAAGAAGTCAAATAATGAGTGCTCTTTAAAGCATTATATCTGGAGAAAAATCTGAGGAATCAGGGAGTTAAAAAAAAAAGTCATTTGGTAACTGTCTTTGGAAAGATTTTATGGGGGGGGTGTGATTTGAGAAGGGATTAAAGTAACTTTGCTCATCTTCAGGAGGCATAAATAGCACAGAAGGGTCAAGGGTATGAGGAGACAAATTTCAGTACAGTGTCAAGAATGATGCATTTTATGATATCCAGGCTTAAAATCAAATACGTGTGACAGTAATCTTATTAAAAGAAGTCTTCAGATGTGGATAATCCCTTCCATGAGATTAAAAAAAAAAAAAAAAAAAAACCACCGCATTTAATACGCACGGACTATGTGACAAGATCCAGGGAAGTGGCCAACACCAGCCCTGAGGATGTAAGTTTTGCTTGGGTGCACTGAGCTGGACCTGGTCCCCTAAAGAGTCCTCCAATCTCCAGGATTATGGCTCTGGTATACTATTAAACCTTTAAAGGACAGGTCTAGCATGTTATTGAATTTGTAACTTAAATTCAATAAACAGAGTGATTTTGATTATAAAATACAATACAGTACAGAGAAATCATCATAATATATAAAGCCATCTTCTGGTCAGATATATCTGCTCCTTGCTGAGGATCAAAGACATGGCTATTTTTTTCCTATCATAGCCTCAGCTTCATTGAGGGTCCTGATAAGGATAAAGTATTATAAGCTGTAAAGTACTGTCTCCCCAGCCTAAAGGGGAGAAAACATACTGGCACATCCGGTAATAGGAGATGAACTAATTATTTCTAACTTAATTACCAGAAATTCTTGTATGGTTGATGTTGGTATCAATTTAGCTCTGAAAAGCAAATATGTAAATAGAATGCAAATCACAATAATCAGTAAGCTAAATTGTTTGTAATAAATGCAGATATTTTACATTTTCTCTTGGCTCATCAGAAATGATTGGAGAATATAAACTATCTCACTGGAATTAATGCAGGTTCTCCACTGCCATTAGTATTTTCCAGTATTACTTCACTCTTTCAAGAACTGAAATCATAAGGCATTAAAATGGAAAAACAGTGCTCTTTTAGGATGTAATTATCCACTATAGCAAATTAACACTTTCAAGCTTCAGGTTCATAATTAAAGACCGAGAATCACCTAAGGTTTCCACAACCACCTGCCAACCTGGCCTTATTGTTGAAGGATATGAATAAATGGAGACTTTATTTCATTTTTAATTTGGTGAAAACATAGCTCAGTATAACTGATTAACTTCAGTTAGCTACAGTGATGAAGAAAAAAAGTAAGAAAACACAGATAACAAGTTTCTCAAATGAAAATGGTATCATCACTGAATACTGACATTCAAAAGATAATAATGGAACACTGCAAAATATTTTATACCCATAAATTGACAACTCAGATGAAATGACCAATACTTTGAAGTGTGCAAACTATTAAATATTCCTCAAGAAGAGATAAACTGCATAATCCTGAACCTATTAATGAAATTCTATTCGTAGTTAAAAGCTTTCAGTCAAAGAAAACTTCAGATCCAGAGAGTTTTACTTGTATGTGATACCAAAACCTTAAGGAATAAATAAAACCAATTCTACACATACTGTTCAAGAATATAGAAAAGCAGAGAATGCTCCCCAATTCACCTTATGAGGCCTGTATCACCCAGATACCAAAAGTAGACAAAACATAAGAAAACCACACTATCCTTCATGAATAAAGATGCAAAACTCTTCAAAATATTAACAGACAGGATCCAACAATATATGAAAATGATAATACATCAATACCAAGAGAGGTTTATCTAAAATAATGTAAACCTGACTTGACGTTTAAAAACTTTTCAATACAACACATCAACTGACTATAGGTGGAACGGGGCATTTGACAATGTTATTATTTGCAGAAAAACATATTTAACGAAATTGAATCCACTTATGCTAAAAACTCTCAGTGGATAAGAATGGATGGGAGCTTCCTCAAACTGGTTAGGAGCATGTACTGAAAAACTACAGCTAATACTGTATTCCACTTAATGGTAAAAGAATGAATGCTTTTCCCATAAGATTAAGACCAAGGCAAAGATGTTCACTGTTACTGCACTTATTGAATATCTTACTGAAATACCTGGGCAGGATAATAATGAAATAAAAATAAATAAAACATGTAACAGGCAAAATATTAGAAACAAAAAATGAATTCCTCCTATTTTCAAATGGCATGATTGCTTATATAGAAAATCTCAAGCATCGTTGAAGACAATGTTAACAGGAACAATTCTCAAGATGGAAAAATATGATCATGTCTGATTCAGTAAACAGTTTTAAAATAGATAATAATTGTCAGAATTACGAGGATAATTTTTCAAATCCTAATTCAAAGTAGGAGAAAGTGATAGCCTCTACTGAGAGTTGTTAGGCAGGCAACCTTAAAAAAAGAGTAATGATTTAGAAATGTTGAATAGTAACATTAAGAAGTATCATCTTACTAATAGATAAACAAGGTTTACACTTACCTATCAGAAATACACATTTTTTCAAGAATACCTTAAATATTTTTCAAAATTGGCCATCTGACAAGGCACAAAGTAAATAAATGTTAATGAATGTGAAAAAATTAGTTTCATATACTCCACAAACCTTTAACCACAATGCAAATCAGAGATTCTAAAAAAAAGATACATTCATATATAACTACATAAACGAATTAAAATGTATTTTAATATTCTATCAGTTACAGAAGAAATTATAATAGAAATGAGAAACTCTTTAGAACTGAACAGCAGTAGAAATATTCTTATAAAAAACTATGATATGCATATATATGTATATATATATGCAAACCTTAGACATTTCTAGCCTTAAACCATTACATTTAAAAACAAACAAAAGAGTAAAATTCATGAGCTAATATTTCAATATAAAAAGTTATGGAGGGGTACCTGGATGGCTCAATCCATTAAGTGTCCAACTCCTGATTTCAGCGTAGGTCAAGATCTCAAGGTTTTTGAGTATCAAGCCCTGTGGCAGTGCTGTGCTGAGGGTGGAGACTGCTTGGGATTCTCTCTCTCCCTTCCTCTTTATGCTTGTGTGTGCTCTCTCTCTCTCTCTCTCCCTCTCAAAATAAATAAATAAAGATTAAAAACAGGGAAACAAAAGTAAAATAAGGGAAATACAAGCAGAAGGGTGGAAATAATAAAACTAAAATCATAGGTTAATGATCTAGAAAGCACAGGTGACTTAGAGGAGCGCCCAAATAAACAAAATCTAGTGATTTGTTATGAGTAATAAACAGCCCTCTGGTAATATTGATACAGAAAATAAGGACAACGAACTCCACTTAAATTTGGCACGTTTTAATCTCTAATCAATCGCTTGCAACTCCATGAATGTCACAATAAAGAAATAAACACACAAAAACAAAGAGAATGAACAAGTGAAGAAACAGCAGACAAGTGATGTCATAATTTTGAATACAGGTAACGTTTGAACAAACAGTAATGGCAAGGGCAGGAAAAAGGAAAGATGAACGTTGGCTAAGGATGAACCAACTTGATTGGGCCAATTTACATTCCAGTTTTCTGGAAAGGCTCTAGAACTGAGCACATCAGACTCCTCTCTTTCCAGGATGAGTCAGAAACCAGATCAGCCCTTCCCCAGAGCCAGACACAGCTGCCTTCACTCTGACCAAAGCGTGGGTTGCATTAGAGCTCTGGACTCCGAAAAGCAGGCAAAATTGACACCAGGAGGTAAACTCAAGGTCTACGCATTTAACCATATATATACTCCCACAGAAATATACATATAAACACATACACACACAGTACCATTTTTTAGATAGGAAATTCAGTAATCAATTAACTTAGTCATGTTTAAAAAAAAAAACAGTGGGAGGGTTTGCAAAAGCAAATATCTCAAAAATTCTTTATGACAGGGAAAGTGCTATTCACCATCTAGCTAATATTTCATTTTTAATTCTTGTCAGTAGAGTCTCTACTGACTCATCTTACAGGAGTTGTGTCTTTACGTGGACTTTGTCTTTCACTGACAGCTTCTTTTCAGTGTCCTGCCAGTCATCATCCAACTACGTATTTGGGGTACTGAAAAAATCAAGAGAAAACATGACGTTGCTTCCCGCTGGGCTTTATAATGGTATTACCGAGCCAGCATCAGTTTTTATATTAATTTCTGGGCTCTTCTTTTACCTTAATATGTGAGTAATTTAGACTGGTTCTTATCCATGCGAGGAGGAGGCTTGAGATTTGTATTTTTCATGAAAGGCTTTTTTTTGTTCTTTTCTTTTCTGTTTTCCAACCAAAATCACAGGGAGAGACAGATAAGCTTCATTGTTTTCTTTGAGTCAATAAGTGGGGAATTTTGCTTTCTTTTATGAGCTCATGAGCTTTCCGAAGTGACAGCTCCAATGTTAGGTTCTTGTAGTGAACTCTAGTCCCCCACAGATGCCTTTTAGCACACCAGGATATCAATCCCCCATGCTGTAAGTATGGACTTCTCATGACTTAATGCCACCCCTTTTCTTTAACAAATGGTTTTTGGTTGAGAGGAGCCATCTGATCGGAGGGCACCTGGCTGCCACACCCCAGGCCGCAGCCAATGTCCCAGTGAAGTCAGGCTATAAAGTGTAAATACTTTTATACTCCACAGTCTTCCCTATGGGTTATGCCAAGGCTTTCCCTTCTCCTGACCTGCTTCATTTGCTCTCTATGGGCTTTCCTGAAGAGCATTCTTGAATAAATCATCTGCACCTGAATCCCTCTCTCCCAGCTCTGTCTAAAGGCCTAGAACATAGGCCCATTTCCAAGAAAAAATTTCTACTCTTATCTTTCACTATCCAAACCTGCTATGGCAGCAACTCAGCACTTCTTGCAAAATGGAATCACCCTTTCTTTCAAGATCAAGTTTGCATTTAACTTTGTTTTTTGTTGTTACATGTTTATGTAGGAGTCCTAGCTGTTTCTAATAGGCAAGGTAGTTCTTATTAACTCATTCTTCTATGCTGTTGTTTTCTTTAAAGTTTTTTATTTATTTATTGTTTATTTTTGAGAAAGACAGAGAGAGTGCAAATAGGGGAGGGCCAGAAGGAGAGGGAGAATCCCAACCAGGTTCTGCACTATTACCGTAGAGCCCGATGTGGGGCTCGAACTCAAGAAACTGGGAGATCATGACCTGACCTGAAATCAAGTCAGACGCTTAACCAACTGAGCCACCCAGGGGCCCCTATGCTGTTTTCAAACTACAAAAGAGAAAAAAAAGTTCTTCTATATCTAATTTTATTCTTAGTTCCTCTGAATATAGTTACATTTGTCCTATATGTTTCAATTCATCTGTAGGGGCTCCTGGGTGGTGCAGTCCATTAAGCCTCCAACCCCTGATCTCAGCTCAGGTCATGACCTCACGGTTGGTGAGTTCAAGCCCTGCCCTGGGATCTGTGCTGATGGTGTGGAGCCTGCTTGGGATTCTGTCTCTCCTTCTCTCTGCCCCTCTCCTACTTCTACAGGTGTGTGTGCGTTCTCTCTCTCAAAAACATATAAGTAAACTAAAAATTTTTTAATTCATCTGTAAATTAAAATTAAAATTAAAAATATTCACTTTATGTATAAGCACTCTGGCACTTTAGTCAGCTTGAAGAGGGGTTAACTGACCATGTAAAGCACTTCCGATTAAGACAAGAGGACAGAGAACAGGATAGTTACCTGTATATTGGGGATGGAAATAAACACAGCTTTTTTTTTTTTTAAGTAATTTGGCACTGTGTACCATGGATATTAAAAATATTCACACAATTTCACTCAATTGTACTTCTTTCTTAAGGAAAACCTTTAAGGAAAAGAATTAAAATAGAAGGAGAAACATGCATAAAATGACAATGATATTTAGTGTCACTACAGAGAGTAATTGAAAACAACCTAAATGCTGCACAACAAATGAGTGTAAAATAAACATAAAAATGCATCACAGAAAATGAACCCAACAGAGCTCTTTTAGTAATTTATCAGATTTAAACAAGTCTGAGTTAGGCAGTCTCTGCTCTATATTCAGGCACAAAAACAGCTAAGCTTTCTGTAATCAATCTGATAAAAACAAATTGAACAAGCAACATTATGGTTGAAGAGGCCAAAGCCACTTGAGCAATGGCCTTTGATTGATCAGTGCTATAAAAGCATCCTCAGAATCGAAAATTTGGTGTTGATAAATGCACGAATAAAAGAAAAGTCATCATGGGGTGCCTGGGTGACTCAGTCGGTTAAGCGTCCGACTTCAGCTCAGGCCACGATCTCGCGGTCCGTGAGTTCAAGCCCCGCGTCGGGCTCTGGGCTGATGGCTCAGAGCCTGGAGCCTGCTTCTGATTCTGTGCCTCCCTCTCTCTCTGCCCCTTCCCCGTTCATGCTCTGTCTCTCTCTGTCTCAAAAATAAATAAACATTAAGAAAAAAAAATTAAAAAAAAAAAAAAAGAAAACTCATCATAACAAGCCAAGTCATCACCATTTATCTTATGGAATTAAATAATAAATGTGTTCTAGGAGATAAAATATAGCTGGAGATGAATCTGAAAATCTGTTTTCACTCTTAGATTAGGCCATGGTTGTTATTTTAGCAGACCTAAAGAGAAATCCTGATACATAGTTGCACTCTTATTTGAAACTTGATAATGTTCTTCCTGTTTTTTCCCTCTTTGGAATTTTTTTCTTCTATTCTCTATTTTTCAACATTTCATTTACTGTGTAGGGACTAACACAATGGTAATTTATCTTATTAATAATTTCCTGGTAAAAATTCCTTTTCATGCCGTGTTGTGGCACATATGAAAAGATGGTATACTATTAAGTAAATATACCTCTTTTCCCTGCAACAGGATTCAAAAGCCAGCAATACACTTCTTTGTGATAAGTGTCTAGTAAACAGAAGTAGTTAAGTAAGAGCTGAGTTAATGTAAATTGAATTAACTGTAACATAATTGAATTTTATCCACTCAGATTTTATCACCCAAATTTCAGCTATCATAACATATTCCTTCTTTGAAAAAACTATGATTGGCAGATAGAGGAGAGAAGAAATTGTTGGAAAACAGTGTTTCAACGTTCCTTAAAATCTCAAGAATTGACATAATCCAGTGCTTTCTTCTTTCGGACATTGCTCATGCCCTGTTCTGAATGTGGGTTCTCGAGAGGTGGGCCATACTTTCACATTTACTGAAAGCTGAAATAAGTTGGTACTAGACAGTATCCCAGCCATGCAAGACTCATTAAATTATTAAACTGTTTTCACTGTGCATGACTTACATGTCTTTTAAGAATTTTTCTTTCTACCATTCCCATTAATACATTGCAACTTGTTTTCTCCCACTACCAATCTATGAAAACCGCTAGAATATCAATCATCGTAACATCAAGATTTGGTACTCACTACATGCTTGCATTTGTTCTCTAGGCCACTGACATGTGATGATTAATTTAACACTCCCAACAACTGAATAGGTAATTGTCTTTTGAATATTATAAAACTTATTTATCTCCTATATTTATGCATTCTAAAAAAGCTACATAAGGTGAATTTTATTATTATTATTTTTAGAGAGAGAGCTAGAGTCGGGGAGAGGGGCAGGGAGAGAGAGACAGAGAGAATCTTTAGTAGACTCCATGCTGAGCATGAGGACTGATGCAGGGCTCAATCCCACAACCTTGGGATCATGACCTTAGCCAAAATCAAGAGTGGGACGCTCAACTGTCTGAGCCACCCAGGCATCCCTGTAAGACGAATCTTAAACAACGTTTTATTATTGAGAAATATAGCTCATTTATAAATAAAGCAATCAATGAGAAAGAGTACTTGAATTGTTTAAACTGCTTCTAGTTCTATATAATAGTGAAACTATACTGTCAATGAGATATAAATGCAATATTTCCTATCAACTGATATAATTCTGTGAATTTTTGTTCCATTTTATTTATTTATTTATTTATTTATTTATTTATTCAGTAATTTTGTCTATATTTTTCAGTGTTGCTTAGTTTAAAATACTATTTTAAAATGTAATACTGAATTTTATGTGGATTCTCTATACCAGCAATATGTTTCTTTATAAAGTATACCATGTACCCATATGCTATTGAATAACTTTATATACATAATCAGGAAGTGGTTTGTATGTGTTATTTGTATGTGCACTACACACACACACACACACACAAATTGAAAAAGACATGCATGCCATTTAAAACATTTAAAAGTAATAGAAAAGAAGATTTCACTGTGTATATGGTGTATAGACCCAAATCCATTGGGGCAAGATTGGGATTGGTGGATGTGGTAAGAAGTGATTGAATTTGGTATATCTAGTACACAAGACTAACAAGGCTTTTAACGAATGTGAGTTATAAGTGGAAAAGAAAGGATAATTCGCGGGGGTTTACTCTCATGGAACAGGTGAATATTTATAGGATTTAGGTTTTAGAATTGCCATGTGTACAGATAGAGCGCTAACCAAATATTCTGTGAGCCACCTTGTGGTTAAGGCCATATGATTAGGTCTGGCCAACTGGTTACAATCAGAAAAGGTGATACTTTCAGGCTCAAGGCAATGAGGAGGGTTTGGGTCTTGTCCTCTTCTGTAGTAACCAAATATTCCAGACTGTGTGCTGAAAGATGTCAGGTCTCTATCAGCCACGGTTTTAGAAGGGCGAAAGGAAGCAGAGTCCCTGTAATCCACATGTACCATGAATAAAAGTGCACTTTGGTAGTATTATCTCAAAGTTATTATATTCAGAGTACAGGGTTTTACTGTTTTGGAGTAATCTGATATTATTATAAGAAATTAGACAAAAACTGTTGGAAAAGGCGTGAAAAATATTAAAACTTCCTGGTATCCTGAACACGATATTGAACTTAAAATACCTTCTCTCATTTTGTTAGGACTTTTGGAGGAGAGCAGAACTTGCAGTTTGGTGTATATATTATCAATACTGGGTGAATAGACAGCCGGAACTAAGAGAAATGGAGTAAATGCTAAGAGAGTGAAATATATGCAGCAATTGAGGCATTTGGAAGCCCCGAGAGGCATAGTATTGTGGACTTGGGGTTTGTACGGGACATTTTAATTGAAGCCAGCCAGACATAGGCTGTTACACAGTTGTTTGTAATTCTGAAGCCTGAACTGTGGTGGAAGAAAACACGGCTCCCCACACCCAAAGCTATCACGTCCTAATCCCTAGAACCTGTATGTTACACTACATGACAAGGAGGAATTAAGGTTGCAAATGGTCAATCTGATCAGCTGACTTTCAGATGGGGCGAGTAGCCTGGATTACCAGGGTGGATCCAATGTAAGTAATCACAAGCGTCCCTATAAATTGAAGAGAGAGGCAGCCAGGAAACCCCGGCACAGAAGCAGAAATCGGAATGGGGCGGTTGCCGGTTTCCAGATGGATGTGCTAACCCACACGGAGGAACGAACGCAGGTAGCCTCTGGAGGCTGGGAAACCTAAGGCGAGGGCTTCTCCCCCTGAGCCTCCTGAAAGAACGCAGCCCTGCTGATGCCTTGATTCTAGCCCAGTGTGACCTACTGCAGACTTCTGATCTCCGGAACTGTAAGCGAGTAAATTTCTATTTGTTATAAGCCACTAACTTACTGGAAACTTGTAGCAACAGTTTGTAGCAACTGTAGCAACAGTAGGAAGCTCATTCACAAAGTCTTTAAGCCCGCTCTGTACAATAGCTTAATTTTGCAGTTGGTGAAAGCTCGTGGGGTTTTGGTTTTGCCGGCAGGGGTGTTCTTATAACCTGCAACAGGGGCCCTTTGTGGTCTTCTAAGCCGAGGGCTGCAGGAAGCCCTCGCCTGGGGCTAGGAGAGTACCCTGAGGCTTTAGTAAGCTCTCACAGCTGAGTCACTGATTTGGGGTGGGGGATGAAGACCTTAAAATAGCTAGCTAACTGGGGCACCTGGGTGGTTCAGTCCTTAAGTGTCTGATTTTGGCTCAGGTCATGATCTCACAGTTCGTGAGCCCAAGTCCCATGTTGGGCTCTGAACTGACAGCAAGGAACCTGCTTGAGATTCTCTTTCTCTCTTCCTTCCTTCCTCCCCCACCCACCCCCCACCCCATGGCGCTTTCAAAAATTTTTTTTAAAAAAAGATCTATGTTCCTAGCAAAACATGGGGTTTTGTAGGCATAGCAGAGAATTGCAAATCAGACCTGCAAGTCCGAAGTGCCTGAAGGAAGGTCAGCTCTTGCTAGGCTCTAACAGGAAATGGGGGGGGGGGTGGTGAGGGTAAGGGGTTGAACAGAAGTTTATTGGAGAACAAGAGTTTGAGGCTGTGGAGGTTTCTCGCTGGTGGCAAGCAGTGACTAGTGTGTTGCTGCTGGGGAAGGGAGTGGTCTTCCTTTTTTTTCCTTCAAGGTAAGTGATAAATTCTTGCATGAGAAGTGATCTTCTTTGTCAAGGTAAGAATTGTTTTCCTTCTCTGAGCTGGTTGTACAGGCTGCCCAGGAGTACATGTGTGAGAGCTCTCCTTTCAGAGCTTCTGGACTCCACTTCAAATGAGGCTTTGTTTTTTACTGGCTTTCATGGTTGGTTGGGGGGGGGGGGTGGGTAGAAAATAAAACCATCGTTCCCCCATCCCCAGAGCTTCTGACTTACGTGGTTGTGGAACTGCTTCTTAAAAACCCAATAATCCTGTTCAGATGAGGTCAAAGGATGGAACCAAAGAACCAGGTTAAGAGCAGCACAGACACCAGGTTTGTTAGGGCAAGAATGAAGAGAGACTCCCGCTACCCGGGAGGGGCTCCTTAAGGCTGCTAAGTGGAGGGAAGGCTTATATGGGTTACAGTGGCAGGACCTTTTGACGGGGAGTTACTGTGTAGCTGCTAAACCAAGATAGGGTCCAGGGCGTTTGTTCCAGGGAGCAGGTGTGTCAGAAGGTCTGGTACTTTCTGCTTTATTGTTAATAAGGGACCGTTCCTCCCTATCTGCCCAGGGTCAGTCTGTCTCCTCAGTTGCAGTGTAGCTGGGGCGTGAAGGTGAACTCCAGGTGATGCTAATGTGCAGGCTAAATTGAATATTCCTGATTTAGAGGGTACAACGGTCTGTAGGCCTCTTAGGAAAGCCAGGTAGAAAACCACAAACTATTGCTCGACAGCCAAGATGGTATCAGATCCACAATACCAGGGGCTTCCTGAGCTGTAAACTGCTAGTTTGAGACCTAAAGAGAAGCATTAGCTCAGCTGACCCTCTACCTCAAGTCTGAGGAGAGTGGGTCATAATGAACCTGGGATTTCCTTGGCTGGAGATGGAGTGTAAGAGGGGTGGAAAAAAATGTTACTGTGAGTTCAGTGTGACCCAGGTTTTACAAGTATGTGTATAGGTTTTTCCTGTTCAGGCAAATATACCTGAAAATATGGAATTCAACAATGGAGGAGAAAGTGCCTTAGAGAAGTACGTATCCTCTCTAGTCTGAGGAAGAGACTTGAGAAGTACCAGCAACTTCATCTTGAAGGAACCCATTGAGAGTAAATTCCCAGGTGAAATCAATGCCTGAAGCAAAGAACACTAGGGCAGGTTTTAATAAGGCCAACCTGTGGCTCTGTTTTGTGTGCATATGAGTCACCTGGGGCATTCTAGGACCAGGCACTAAGCCAACCCAACTGAGGTTGCCTGTAGTTGGTCTTCAGGTGCCTCAAGTGACTTTCAGGTGATCTCCATGCACAATTTAGGTGGAGATCCCCCTGCCTAGACTGCCAGAGCAAAGCCTGCTAGCAGTAGGCTCTGTGGCACAGAACCAGTAAGGTCTAATCACAAGATACTGTGAGGCTGTTTTTATTCAACAAACAACTTCCCAAGGATCTAAAGCAAAAATCTTAAATCTGCTTTACATGAGTTAGGAAAGCCGTATCTCCAATTGTCCTGGAGACTAGGCTTCCCTCTGCCAGTTCACAAACACTGCAAGAAAAACACTATTTCAAAGCCACTTATTAAAAGAAATAGTGGGTTTGATAGGTTTTATCTCATTCCAAGCTCCTCACCCCCAGGATATGGGAGTAATGCCAGAGTACCTTGGCCCAAAGATTCTTCTATGGGAGTTGATTCTGCACACATGCATAGGCTGGGCATTCCAGTGAGGTTCAAAACAAGATGACTTTTTCCTACTGTGTGTTTGGATGGGGCGATGTGCTGGGTATTACGGAAACCTAATTTAACCTGAGATCACCCCAGTAAGAACTTCACATTTACTTTTCTAAATCAGATGAAAATTGAGTCTGTATAGTCATTCCTTTAACCCTTTGGACTCTAAAAGGAGGCTATAAGGTGTTAATCTAGATTATGACATTAAAGGAGCTACTCCTGCAAAAGACCATATATGCTGGCTGAAAATAGCTTCAATCTACACTAAACCACAAGAACTTCTCTACTTGAAATTTCTAGAGAATAAATGGAGGACTTTGATTTTTATTTTTTTTTTGGATTCCTGATACCCAAGGATAATTGATCTAATGTTTAAGAACTACTTTCAAGGGTGCTTGTTTGAACTTGACTACTGGGAGTAGGACAATGGAAAGATTTTTAGGACCTGTCTGTTTTATCTTGGAGGGTTTTTATGTTCAGGCACTTTATTTCAATCCCTTGATGTCTCGACTTCCTAGAAGATATCTGACTTTTATTATATCGAACAATGACCACCTAATTATGATGGAAAATAAGGAAAGAAGTTGGTTATATAGTACCTTTGTGTAGACGTCATGTATTCTACTGACCCATAACCGTTCACTGAGGAGAAAAACCTAAGCTGCTCACCAGTCCTTTTCCTAAAAGCCAGTAAATAGCACATATTTCCTGATGTGAGGAGTTCTGTCCCATTTTTACAACCACCTTAGGACTTGATAGCGGAGTCTAATGAAGTTGTCATTCTTGGACACCTAAGACTATATCCTCTATTCTAACTTTAAGAATACTTCCCATACTTTAGGCCTCTATGTGCTATTCTTGCATTATTCCTTCCAAGCATGGGAGATATGATTGAGCTTTCCCCTAAATGTTCAACATGTCTTAATGAACTGTTAAAGGAGCAATGATTTATGTATCCCGGTAGACCTCTTCTGTATACTAATGATTTTTCTGGATGATTCCATTAGCCCCAACAATAGTAGCATTACTTCTGTTAAGTAGAACTTGTTAGAATATTTCCATGTAAACAAATCCAGCAGAATTACTTGAGCCTACATAGTTGACCATACTTTCAGAACTTGATCAAACCTCCTCAAAATATTGATAAGTCAAAAGTACAAAATAGTAGTTGAATATAATTCTGATAAAGAAATCCCTGAAATCCTTACATCTTCAAAAGATAGCTGGTAATCTACAAGGCGAATTCTAAATTCATTTCCTCTGAATTGCAAGTGTGTGTGTATATATATATATATATTTTACTAGTATCTTGATATTCAGCTTTTTTAGAAAACTTCAAAGTATTTTGAAGGTTAATGCTTAGGCATGCATTATCTTTATGGAATTTGACCCTCAAAATCTTATACATAGCATTTCTAAAAGATTTGAGGATATGTAAAATACCTAATTCATCTAGATCCTTAATAAAATCAAGCGCAAAACCTTCAAATAGGGATAAATTGCCACTGAATTTTTACACTGAGGTAGTACAAATTCCGATATAAAGTGTGCTTGAATGTTAGCCTAGTGGAAGTAACTTATGTTCCTTACAATGTCTGGAGCATCTGCTGTTTTACAGATATTTTTGTACTTGCTAGATAGCAGTGTTCTGATACCTGGAAAACCTATCACAACTTCTAGTCTTAGGTCAATTTTCATAAAGCTAGATAGTGAATTATCACTTAACACTTGGTTTTGGCTGTAACAATTCTTGAAATAGTGGGAAGGAACTTTTAAAAACCTATTTTACAAGTGACAACAGTGATCTACTGAAACCAAGATTTCTTAGACCAATAAGGGGATAGATCTGCAAAGGGACATTTGTCATAGTATTGACCTCTAGATTGAAATTAGAACTAAATCTGGGTCATTGTGCTTCTAAAACTTTAAAGTGCTTCAATAAAAATAAGTAGAAATACTTACACTTGTGAGGCCTTTGTTTATCTCCACTTCATATGTGTGACCTTACCAAGTTTTAAAGAATGAACTAGAGCACTTTCTGGTTTAAAAAAAACCTCTGCTTTATCAGTACTACTTTGGTAATGTTTTGTTTCACCCATAGAATGGATCTGAAACTTCGGGCCTTAAGTGAGAACTATTGTAAAATTCTTGTCATTCTAAACTCTTTCCCCCATGGAAAGTAAAGTGGTAAGGAAATGACCTTCATGCCAAGTCTGCGGCGATGTTCAACAGATTCGTGTTGGTGGCAAAGACGATGCCTGAGTGGAGTAAGATGTTGGTAGCTTTCAGAATGGAGTCCTGAGCCCATCCCCCATTGCCAAGAGAAAGTTGATTATATGAAGATTCTGTGAAAACATTAGCTCACTAAAACTCCTTATGTGTACCAATTTTCTTCCTTGTAAATTCTACATTTAAGGATAAGCAATATTTGTTAGAAATATTTGTTAGAAACCTATTCTGACCTAGTACTTCACAACAAGATATAAAGGAAATGCAAAAACATAACTTATATGAACATTTCAATGAATAACTGAAAATATCTAAATATTAAAACTAGTAAACCATGGTTCATACAAATATCGGCCATTACTATTCTCTAAACTTCATAGTGTTCTTGTGGTACATCAAAGGGAATCTTGTTGGAAAAGGTGTTAAAACCATACTTGATGTACTATCTGGTAATAGGTTTCATTTTATAAGTTTTTATAGTCCTAAGGTCTGTGAGATCTAGTATTTGCCTGGTGATAATGAAGAATGGGTAACTGTAGGAAACATGAGCAGAAAAGACCAAAGGTTCAGACATCTCCAGGTTGAGGGTGAAGACCACCCCAACCTAGAAATTAAGTAGACCAGAAAAGGTAGAAGAGAAGAATTAACTCAAATTAATAGCATTGAGTTGTTTGCAGAGGTATTGATGTAGCTTATAATTTGGCTTGCATTTTGACTAAGTTTGAAGTCAGCCTTAATATCAAAGACTGATAACAAAGTGAATACAACTGTATCTGCATAGTAGGGTTTTCTACATTCCATTTTTCTAACACCCCAGGTTCTTGCTCTCAACCCCATCTGTTATCAGATCTTCGACCATTTCTTTCAAGCTCAGAAGAGCCTCCTTCCACCTCCTACACTGACCATCTTTTGCTGGGTTTTACCTTTTGCTGAGGCGCTAAGTACCTGCTGGATCCGTACACAAACACAACCTTAAAGTGTTGGGGATTTACTGCTCCCAGAGTTAGCCAAGACCCGCTGTATTTCACCTGGCTGTTCTATACCCAGATTTCTGGGAGTCACTGTCCATACTTTCAGAGGGCCTAGAGCAGGGTTGGTCCCCATTTTCCACAGCAGTAGCTTTGAAACACCTCTTGGGCTTTCTTCCCTAGGTTTCCCTACTCTTGAATCTCTTGCCAAATACACTACTTAGGCTCTCCTTGGGGAACTCCAAATAAGTCACTAACGCTAATCTTAGGTGGTTACTATGATCTTCATTCTATAGTCCTACCTATACTGAGATATTACAACTAAATGAAATACTAATTAAAGTACATTAAAAAGACTTTATCCTGGAGTGCTCTCGGGAATAGATACTAAATGCTGAAGTCCCATATTTTTAAAAAAATTGCTTGTCCTCCCTGCACAGAAAATCAAATACAGTGAAGACCAAGGTTTTCAAACTAGTTCAGGAAGATTGCTAAATGAAGTCCTAGTAGTCTTTGTATACAACTAGTACTAGAAAACATAACTTAAAGACCACTCTTATGTCTATAGTAACTAAGTTAACCAAAGCAGAAAGGGACCAGGTTTATTAAAAACATAACCAACTTAAAATCTTAACAGTATTAAGACCTGAATTTTGTCTATCCATAAATTCTATCAAATCCTATTCTAAATTTTAGCAAGTATTTTAGTAATCTCAAACTGAACATAAAACTTAAAAATGCAAATAACCTGAGTGGCTTAGTTGGTTTAACATCTAAATTCAGCTCAGATCCTGATCTCCTGGTTCATGAGTTTAAGTCCCGTGTCTGGCTCTGGGCTGACAGTTCAGAGTCTGAAGCCTCCTTTGGATTCTGTCTCCTGTGTCTGCCCCTCTTCTGTCTCAATCTTCAAAATAAACTTAAAAAATCCAAGGAACCAACAACAAATAGGAGGGACCTGTCCTTCCAGGTAGGACATGAAAAGTTGAGTGATAAACTGTATTATGTAAACACAGGAAGGTTCGAACAGGAGCTGGAAAGATCCTGGAACAGAAGTGTATGTATGGGCGCTATTAAGCGGGACCTCAGGCAAGGATGGACTAGTGGAGACCAAAAATTGGCCCTGTGTATGGGGAAGAATGTCAGAAAATCCTAGAAAAAGTTATACGGAGTTGAGTTATGGTAATAGAAACTTAAATAGCTAATAAGAGATGTTCTACCTCACAAGTAGAGAAATGGAAACGAAAACCACCAACTTCACACACTTCCATTTTGTGATACCTAGGTCTGTAGTGTTGCCAAGGAGATGGATGAACAATCCAGCTATGCTATTAAAGTACAAGATGTTCACTCTAACCTTTAAAATATTTGATTACTATGCAGTATGATAGAAAAAACTAATAGTTACTGAGCCAGATAATATAAGCATTTTAAATGCTTTCTCTATCAGCCTACCAATCCTTTGAAGCATATACTGTTCTAGAAGTAAGGCTTAGAGAAGAAAAAGCTTCAAATTATGTACCTGGTAAATGTCAGTACCAGGACTGTAGCCTAGGATTGTCTTGGAATTGACATTTTACGGTGTGAGGCTCTAGGCTGATGCTTGTCCTTCTGGTTTATTTTATTGCTACTGTGCAGAGGATTTTAATGTGTGATCAACTTAGAGGTCTCTGATCAACTTTTAGGGATTTCCTGTTGCAATAAATGACTATAGTGTAGGCTGCACAATAGGAAATGTAGTTAACTTCTCCACAACTAGCTCTCCCCTGCCAAATGTTTAGCACCCTGTAGCAAAAATGCTGAATACTTTTGAATGGAAATGTAAGGGAGCTTTGTGAAAATACACCTATCAAAATTGCTTCCACTGCTCCTGTTGCTACCACCTACATCTATACATCTGATCAGGAAAAGTAGGTAAAATATCCCCAAGTACTATCACTGTGATTATTTTTTAGTGTTCTACGTTATATGGCTCTTTTCATACAGTGGTTTTGGACTCTGGGCAAATATGGAAAAGATGTTTCTAAATTCTCTGATCTTAAAGCTTTCTATACTGGCTATATAAACACAACTGGTATTCTGAACTTTGTATATGCATGAGCTGGTTTGGCCTTTGAAAAAATACTTTGTATATTTAAGAAGGATGGTGATATGTGGTTCTCAACATTCACAGTAGGTATGTAATTTGTTAGGTTGACATCTCATCCCTATTGTCACTGTATAACATCTAATCACTAAGAAGATACTGAGCTAGCTGAATAAAATCAAAGAACAAATCTGGATTGACAAGGTATCCAGAAAAGAAAGTAGAAATTCAATCCTCTCCAAATGGACCTTAATTTATTGTTGGCATGGGTACTAAATAGAGGAAACTGGGTTCTTCCTATCTTCTTGGTAGCCTTTTAGAGATCTTTCAATATCTGAGCTTTCATGGGGAAATATTTTTATGCTGGGAAAACCTATTCTTCCTGCCATTATCTCCCATATGAAAGTCAAGAACTATTATTTTTCTTTACTTTTCTGCATTAAAAGGTAGAACTCCTCTTGATAAGCAGTAAACAACCCACTAAGGTGGTTAGAGATCATCCCTAATGAGACTAGGGTCAGAGAGTAAAGCAGCATACATGCCAATTAGCTTGATGCACAGAAATACATCATCCCATGACTGCCCACTGGGTTTCTACCTAGGCCAAAACTTATAAGGTGGAGTTAATTAGGATGTGATAAGTCGGCCGAAACCTTCCACCATTAGATGAAGCAGTGGGGTGAGGGGGGATTTCAAGTTCATGTTGTCTTGTATGTTGGCCAGTTTTCTTAAGTAAAAGAAATCTTGAAGAGGTCAGGCATTTGCTTTTGTGCTGGATAGGTGCAAATTGGAAAATGTAAGAGCTAAAACACTTTGAAAAAATACAGTGCAATTGTTTTCCCAATCAGCCTCTGCACTGCTTCAATAAATGTGTACTTATGTTATGGAACAAAACTCCAGTTTCCAAAAAGCATACGTGAAAATTATTTCACCCTTTCTTTCCTACTGCCCGCACAGTTCCCTCTGTGTGTAAATTTAACAGCTCTACCAGCTTTTTGTTCATTCTTCTAGAGAAACTGAGTATAAAAATGTAGGTTATCTCATAACCAATTCATCCTTTGAAATATTCATATGATGGTGGGGAAACCACCTTCCCCATGTCATTGTCAAATAATCTTTATAAAGGTTATTCCATGTAAAAAGTGCTGAATCAAAATCTGTGTTGCTGAGGAATCCATCACCAGTTCAGTCCTCCAGTAGTAACTTAACATATACATCAAATACTTGACTATATATTTACTTTGCATTTCCTAGTAATCTATGTGCTACACAGATTGGCGTAATGACTCTTCCTAAAATCTCACGTCAGTTAAGTCCTACGCTACATTGCCACTTGAATGTTTTATAAAATCTAACACTTTCAATTATTGCAGTTCATATTGGAATACCTCCCAGTGATGTACTTCAAACATGTAAAGAAAACTTGACACCTATGCGTATAGACAATATTATTCCAAATTCTAGTTTATCATCTTCTTTGTACCCAGATGCTTTTATGGTAGTCATCTTGTTCTCTAGTTATCCTCGTGAAAATATCTGAACGCTATCCATGAACACCTTAGGAATTAAGGCTTTTAGTAACATGCCAATCCATCAAATACAGTTGTGCAGGTTGTACGTTGAATGAGTCTGTCCAACCAAGAAGACATTCAGAACTGCAGCTTTCTCCCCTCTACTTTTCATTCTTCTACCTTGCTGTACAGCTGGGTACACTTGGAGGAAGGCGCATCATTTTCTGAAATGAACAATAGTTCCCAATGCTGTGTCAGCCTCGAGGAGTTTGGTTACAAATCTAAAAGTGGGGCAGCATAATTTTGCTGTTCTTTCAAAAGGTAGAGTTTGTTTCCCTAACCTTGAATCTTGGGTTTCCTTGTGTATTGACTTGACCAATCTAGAATGTGGCAGAAGGGACATTTTGTGATTTATAAAATCAGGCTTTAAGAAGCTTTGTAGCTTTTCCCCTTGGCCTCTTGAATCATTACCTTAAGATCCCCATGTAAAGAAAATAGTCTAGGCTCTGAGAGATGAGAGACTCACATGAAGATGTGAAGGTGCCCTCAGCAACATCCAGCACTTAGTAGTAGACAGGTGCGAGAGACTAGCTGATCTGCCAGTTAGATGCAGTCTCGAGGGAAGGCAAAGTAAACCATATAAGGAACTGCCCAGCCAACCCACAGAATCGGGGTAGGGTGGGTTGGTGATTGCTGTAAGCCATAGCTTTTGGGTGGTTTAAAGGTAATAACAGATAAGTGTCTTAATCCTTTCAAGCCCAATATCCAAAGACACAAGCCTGGGGCTTTTCTCCATTCTCAGAAAGCCTCCATGTGTGCTAGCACTGATACTATAATGAAAACCATATGCAAAGTGTTAAAACATATTCAGATAGTATGAAGCCCAGCTAAGAGCATCAGAGGGAATTGTTCATGGGTGACAGCATTCCTTCTGATATCTTGTAGAGGGATAGTGGTCTTCCTTCCTAATTAAGTCATCATAATCATTCACTTGCCAAATAAAAGTTGTAAGTTTAGGGGCGCCTGGGTGGCGCAGTCGGTTAAGCGTCCGACTTCAGCCAGGTCACGATCTCGCGGTCCGTGAGTTCGAGCCCCGCGTCGGGCTCTGGGCTGATGGCTCAGAGCCTGGAGCCTGTTTCCGATTCTGTCTCCCTCTCTCTGCCCCTCCCCCGTTAATGCTCTGTCTCTCTCTGTCCCAAAAATAAATAAACGTTGAAAAAAAAAAAAAGTTGTAAGTTTAGTCATTATAAGGAATAAGTTGGAATACACGCTAATGGAATTGAGTAACAAATACTGCTGGGGTGCCTACGTGGCTCAGTTGGTGAGGTGTCCAACTTTGGCTCAGGTCATGATCTCTTGGTTCATGAGTTTGAGCCCCGTGTCAGGCTCTGTGCTGACAGCTCAGACCCTGGAATCTGCTTTGGATTCTGTGTGTGTGTGTGTGTGTGTGTGTGTGTGTGTGTGTGTGTGTGTGTGTGTGTCTCTTTCTCTCTCTCTCTCTGCCCTTCCCCTGCTCATGGTCTGTCTCTCGAAAAACAAAAATCAAAAACATTAATTTAAAAAATGATGCCAAAGTTTATATCCAACATCTACCCTTGGACTCAGACAAAACACTTTTTTAGGTCTTGGTAATTTGGCTTCTGTCCAAAGTTGTTTTGATTTGGGAAAGAGAATATTCTGTTTCTGTAATGGAATAGACCATCCAATGAATGAGCTGATTTTCATTATAGGCTAAGAAAATGCTACGGTGTTTTTGAATGTAAGTAGAATGAACATGTTCAATGAGTAATTCACATAAACTTAAGATGATAGAGTAGTAACCTTACTGTATTAAACTTACAGCATGTGTGTGAAAACAGAACACCTTATTTTTCATATTCTAAAACCTCTATTTTACTTCTATTTGCCTATAAAACTAAACGAACAAGTTAAAACAGCTTACATATTATGTGCTTGTGATAGTTATGTGATTTGATATTTTGATATTCATATAGAAATGTCTATAACGGGGCAGTGTTGCTTTTAAACCTATCTTAAATACTTGCCTTGAATATTTTCACTGCAGTTGACCTATGATATGTGTCAAGAATGTGATTCAACAACTCTATACATTGCTCAATGCCCACCACAGTAAGAGCAATCCCCATCTGTCAGTCAACATATGTTACGTCACACAATGTTACAATACTGACCATATTTCCTATGCTGTACACCTTTGTCTCTTATAACTGAAAGTTTGGACTTTTTAATCTACTTCATCTGTTTTGTCCATTACTCCATCCCCCCTCTGTCAACCACCAGTTCTCTTTAGTTGTGCTTTACATTTTATACCTAAGTAAAATCCTAAGGTATTTATCTTCGACTTCTTTCACTTATCCTAATACCCTCTATGTTCCATCCATCTTATCACAAATGGCAAGACCTCGTTCTCTTTCATGGCTAATCTACCGTGTGTGTGTGTGTGTGTGTGTGTGTGTGTGTGTGTGTGTAATCTATCTTTATTCATTTATGGGTGGATACTTGGGTTGCTTCCGTAATTTGGCTGTTGTAAGTAATGCTGCCCTAAACACACGGGTACATGTATCTTTTTCAAATTAGTGTTTTTGTTTTCTTTGGGTAAATACACAGTAGTGTAGTTATTGGATAATATGGTATTTCTCTGAAACCTTGAAGAAATTCCATATTTTCTTGTGGTTGCACCAATTTACATTCCCACCAGCAGTCCATGAGGGTTCCTCTTTTTCTCCACATCCTCAACAACACTTGTTCTTGTCCTTTTGATACCTCCTACCTCTTGATCCCATTCTGACTGAGGGGTGATCCCTCATTGTGGTTTTGACTTGCATTGTGAAGCATTAGTGATGTGCAACATCTTTTCATATGCCTTTTGGTAATCTGTATGTCTTTAGAAAAATGTCTATTCAGGTCCTCTATGTTTTAATCAGACTTTTATTGGCATTGAGTTTTATAAATTCTTGATGTATTAAATATCAACCCCCTATTGGATAGATCATGTACAAATCCCTTCTCTCAGAAAGTTGCTTTTTCATTTTGTTGGTTTCCTTTCATGGCAGTTTTCATTTTTGTGTAGTCATAATGTATCTTTGCTCTTGTTTCCCTTGCCTGAGGAGACTTCCCTAGAAAAACATGTTGCTTAGGCTTTAGAGATTGCTGCCTTTTTCCCCCCTGCCACCCGAGTTTTATGGTGTCAGGTCTCCTATTTAGGTCACTAATACATTTTGAGTTTATTTTTGTGTGTGGTGTAAGAAAGCAGTCATTCCATCCTTTTTCAGGTAGTTGTCCAGTTTTCTCAACACTATTTGAGATGTTTTTCCTCATTGTATATTCTTGCCTCCTTTGCTGTAGATTAATTGACCATTAATCTACTTTTGGAGTAAGGATGCTAAAAAAAAGTATGGATAAAACTTGGAATAAATGAGATCTTTAAAAGCAGAAAAAAGTATATAATCGTTTTGTAAACTTGAATAACAAATCTAGAAAACCTATTTTATTCAAAGCATGTCTTACAGAATCTTCAAAATTTTCACACCAAAACTAATTAGGAATGCTGAACTACTGATTCTGCTTAACAGCACATACATATGAAATGAAAGGCTCTTGATACATTTAGTTTTCTTGCTCAAAATAAAAATAAGGCTATCACATAAGATTAAAGACCTGTAACAAAGTTTCCTGGAAGCCCAACATAATGACGGCATTATCCACATAGAAACATCTAGTCTGATTTTTAGGGAAAGAAGAACATAGGGTTATTAGTAATACTGAATTGCCAAAATCAAGGGTCCTTACCTAGTTTGGACTTAAAACCATGCTGGCTTAAAACGATGCTCAGAATTGCAAATGAAAATTTTTAAAAATTAAAATACCTAAAGCCATTTCAATAAGTATATAACTGGTTCATGCTCACAAAGAGGGTTTCTGTGCTAGGTTTAGAATTGTGTACTTTTTGGTATACTCCGGAAGTACAGGTCCCAATATAACTATTGACTCTACTGGTCTTCTTTTTTTTTTTTTTTTTTTTTTTTTTTTGGCACTTATTCAGCATGATCAGACCACTACATTTAGCAATCAACAGCTTAGGTACAAAAAAACTACATTAAAACCTTTTCTTGGAATACTTTATACTTTCCACAGAACAGAAACTAAGATAACCTATAAAACCATCACAAATACAGTTCTCCAGGTTTTGCCCAGACACCTAGGTATTGCCTAAAACATGGCATCTTCGTAGCAGCTGGGCCCTGCCATCACTGTGCTCAGCTGAGTTCACAAATCTGTTGTAATCTGTATCTTCCCTGTCACTTCTCTGGCTCTCCTCTCCTGCTAAGCTTTGTTTCCTGGCAGTAATTAAAACCTTCTGCCACTGCCGTAGCTACAGCTGTTGTTGCTGGAACCGCCATAGCCACCTTCGTTTTGTGGTTTGGCAAAGTACTAGCTTCTATCACCATAGGGACTAGAGCTTCTGCCTCTAAATTTCCACCTTTCATGGGTCCAAGATTTCACGATTGATTGTTGTCATTGCCAAAATCATCATAGCTTCGGCCACCTCCCAAATTGCTTCCATTGTTACCAAATCTGCTACAGCCAGCTGCACTCCGACTATATCCACCACCATCTCAACTGCCGCCAAAGCCACCCCACCTACCGCAGTTTCCTCCCTGATGAAAATTGTCATTCCCATGAAAACCACAACCACTTCCATGACGGCCACCGAAGTTTCCAGAACGACTTCTGAGAAGGAAGGAGGAAGTGCTTGTCATCTCTTGCTTAACTAGGACTCTCCTTCACAGATGTGGCCATTCACAGTGTGGCATTTTTGAATGACGATCTTGCCTGCGGAGTCACCGTCTTCAAGTTATAAAAGCAAAGCCTGTCGTCTTGCCGCTTGTCCTCTCAATCACTTCAATTTTCCCATACTGCTCAAAATTATCTCTTAGATGATGGTCATCTTTAGGGCCACCAACAACCTTTTTCACAGTTAAGTGGGCACTAGGTCTTTGAGAATCTTTTGAGACCGCCCTCTTTGGTTCTACAACCCTTCCATCCACCTTGTGTGGTCTTGTATTCATGGCTGCATCCACCTCCTCCACAGTGGGTTTGGGTGACAAACCCAAAGCCTTTGGGGCACTTGCTGTTTGGATCTCTCATTACACAGTCCATGAGCGTTCCCTATTGCTCAAAATGGCTCCTCAGACTCATTAGTTGTTTCAAAGCTCAAACCTTTGAAGAGCTTCTTCAGCTGTTCAGGCTCTTTGGGAGACCCTGACTTAGACAATGATGGGGAGTGGGTGGGGAGACCATGCTTCCTCAGGCAGCCAGTGGCGTCCGTGGGCAGAAAAGCTACCTGATCCTTTGGATACAATCAATATGCCACTACCTCAACAAAGCTATGTGGTTTGTTTTTGTCGTCTTGGTTGTGACATGTTTTAGCACACAGGAAGGCACTGTGATTTTTCTATTAAAATGAGCTATAATCGAGATAACATTGCATTAGTTTCAGGTGTACAACATAATGACTTGATACTTGTAAATACCGCTAAAAGATCCCCACAAAGTCTATTTAACCTCTATCCCTGCTTGTTTATTTTCTTGGGATCAGAATTTTCATATCTGCCTTTAGTAACTTTTGATTATACAATACAGTACTAACTATAGTCACTATGTTCTTTGTTACATCCCTTGGACTAGTTTTATAACAAAGATTGTACTTTATTTTTCTACCTTCACCCCAACCTCCAGCAACCACTAAAGTGTTCTATGTTTATGAGCTCTTCTTTATTCTGCATGTGAGATCCTACAGTAACTTTCTCTGACTTCTTTCACTTAGTGTAATTTCCTCAAGGTCTACCCACATTAGAAATGGCAGGATTTCCTTTTATGGCTTAATATTCTGTACGGATCACATTTTCTTTATCCATTAGTGGGCACTTAGATTGCTTCCATCTCCTGGCTGTTATAAACAAGGACGTACAGGTCTATTTTCCATTTAGTGTTCATTTCCTTCAGAAAAATAACCAGAAGTAGATTACTGGATCCTATAATAGTACTAATTTTTTTATTTTTTTTAATATATGAAATTTATTGTCAAATTGGTTTCCATACAACACCCAGTGCTCATCCCAAAAGGTGCCCTCCTCAATACCCATCACCCACCCTCCCCTCCCTCCCACCCCCCATCAACCCTCAGTTTGTTCTTAGTTTTTAAGAGTCTCTTATGCTTTGGCTCTCTCCCACTCTAACCTTTTTTTTTTTTTTCCCTTCCCCTCCCCCATGGGTTTCTGTTAAGTTTCTCAGGATCCACATAAGAGTGAAACCATATGGTATCTGTCTTTTTCTGTATAGTACTAATTTTTAAGGAACTTTCATAAAGTTTCCGACAGTGGCTGTGCCCACTTATGTTCCCATCAGCATTGTAGAAGTGTTCCCATTCTTCCACATCCTCACCAACATTTGTTTTCTGATAATAGCCATTCTAACAGGTGTAGAGTGATCTCATTGCAGTTATGATTTGCATTTCCCTGGTTAGTGATGTCGAGCCTCATTTCACATACCTGTTTGCCATCCGTATGTCTTTGGAAACATGTCTATTCAGATTTTCTCACTTTTTAACTGTATTTTTGAGTTGGAGTTCTTTATATATTTGGGGTATTAGATACAAGATTTGCAGACACTTTCCCCCATTTGTGGGTTGCCTTTTAATTTTCTTGGCTTTCATTGTGTGAAACTTTAGTTTGGGGTCCTACTTTAGTTTCATTTGCTGGTAGCATAAATCCAAAAACTTTAATCTTTAGTTTTATACCATTGTGCTTAGTAAAAGATGCCTGATGTATTTCAACCTTAAACTTCTTAAGGCTTGTTTTATGGCCTAACATTTCTGTCCTGGAGAATGGCTAATGTGCACTTAAGAAGAATGTATTTTTGGCTGGAATGTTCTGTGTATGTCTGTTAAGGTTATGTGATACAATGTGTCAGTTAAGGCCAATATTTCCTAATTTTTAAATTTTCTGTCTGGATGCTATATCCATTGACTTGAGGTACTTAAGTTTTCTACTATTCTCTATTTCTCCTGTTGGTGCATTAATATTTGCTGTATAGATCTAAGGGCTCTTGTTGGGTACTTCAACACAAATGTTACCCTCTGGATTGACTCCTTTATTGTAGAATGACCTTGCTGCCTCTTACAGTCTTTGTTTCAAAGTGTGTTTTTTTCTGGTATAAGTATAGCTACCCACTGTCCTTTTTGTTTCTCTTTGCATGGGATAATTTTCCATCCATTGATTTTTTTTTTTTCCTCCGTCTATTTCTCACCTGAAGCGAGTCTTTTGCAGACCGCACATAGAGAGGATAATACATTCAGCCACTATCTTTGATTGAAGAACTTAATCCATTTACATTTAAAGCAGTAAGCACATAATTATTGCTCTTACACTCTGGCTATTTGTAATTTCTTTATTCTTTTCATGTTCTTATTCTGCCTTGAGTGATTTTTCTGTAGCCGTCTGCTTAAATTCCTTTATCATTCATGTATCCACTGTAGGGTTTGCTTTGTGGTTACCATAAGGCTTCTGTAAAACAACTTCTATGTAACAGTGTATTACAGTTGATTACAGTATTAAGTTGATTACAACTTAAGTTTGAGTGCATTATAAAGATCTGTATTTTTATTGACTTCTCCCACCATGTTTATTTTTAATGTCACAATTTACATCTTTTTATCTTGTGTAACCACTAACCAGTTATTACAGCTATAGTTATTTTTGCTAAAATCTTCAAATGTCATGCTAGCTTTATAAGTAATTAACCCATTGAATTGACAACATTCTAAATTTAACTATATCTTTACCACTGAGGATTACAATTTTTGTTCTAATTAGTGCTCTTTTCAGCTAAACAAAGTCCCTCCACCATTTCTCACAAGACTGGTCTAGTGGTGAACTTATTTAACTTCTCTGGAAAACTATCTCAATTCTGAAGGGCAAGTTTGTTGGGAAGTTTTGTTTGGCAGGTTTTTTTGTTTTTTTTTTGTTCCCCAGTATTTTGAATACTTGTGCCACTCTCTTCTGGGCCTGCACTATTTCCCTGAAAAATCTAATAGACTTATGGGGGTCCTCTTGTATGTAACAAGTTTTTCTTTTGCTGCTTTTGATTCCTTGTCTCTTAAACTTACAAGGCGGGGGAGGGGGGTGCGGGGAAGAGGGGCACCTGGGTGGCTCAGTCAGTTAAGCTTGTGACTTCAGGTTATGATCTCATGGTTTTGTGAGTTTGAGCCTCATGTTGGGGTCTGTGCTAACAGCTCAGAGCCTGGAGCCTGCTTCAGATTCTGTGTCTCCCTCTTCTTCTCTCTCTCTGCCCCTCCCCCCCCAAACCTAAAAAATAATTCCTTGTCTTTACCTTTTGGCACTTTAATGATGTGTCTCTGTGAGGGTCTCTTTGGGTTCACCTTATTGGGAGCTTTCTGGCCTTCTTGGATCTGGATGTCTTTCTCCAGATGATAAGGGAAGAGTTCAGAAATTATTTCTTCACATTTTCTGCCCTGTCTTCTCTCTCTGGGATCTTGATAATATGAATGTTAATCTGCTTGATGTTTTCCTGTAAATCCCTATTAAGCTACCTTCTCTTTACTCTGATTGGGCAAGTTCCATTGCCCTGTGTTGGAGTTCAATGATGCTTTTTCCCCCTTGCTGCATCTAGTCTGTTTTTTTTTTAATCTATTGAATGTATTTAATTCAGTGAATTTTATTCAGTTTGGGACTTCTATTTGATATTTCTATATTCTGGTTAATTCTTCTCTACCTGAGCTTAGGGAGCACCTGAGTGCTATTTTTAACTCCAGTAAATTCCTTATCTCTCTTTCATTAAAGTCTTATTCTTAGGTTTTAACTTGTTCTTAAAGTTGGAACCTATTCCTCTTCATGTTGCTTGATGGTGTTGGTTTCTATGCATCAGGTAAAACAACCAAATCTCCTGGTCTTGAAGGAGTGGCCATGTGTAGGAGATGGACTTTACTGGTCAACTCTGCCTTAGCTCTTGACTCTCAAACACTTTTTCATTGCCTAAGAAGTCTACCTGATTCTTAGTGTCTCCCAGTAGTTGATGATGTGCCAATACCTGTCAGTGTCCCAAAGGGGGGGACCTCTGAGTTCTAGACACTCAGGCAGTAGCTCTTAAAGTATGCTAATCTACATCTTTCAGAGGAAGACCGGTTGATGGTGTGTGTTTGCTGCCTCTGCTTGAAGTTCTGGAGTAGTACCCAGTTAACTGTTTGCCACTGTCCATTGAACCTGTGAATACAAGCCCTGTGCCTCCATAGACACCAGAGCCAGACTATTAGGGGATGTGTCCTTTGGGCAGTAGCCACAAAAGCCAGGGCGCCTGATGTGTATGCATGCTCCTTTCTCGAACACCCTGCCACCTGCAGTAGGGCAGAGGGAGACTGCCAGGGTGGTACCTATTCATGTCTCTGATCCCTGAAGAGTCACTTTTGAGATGTGTTTAATAAGCCTGATCCTCCAGAGGACAGCTATGAAAGTAAGCTGATCAGCCTTTTTAATAGCATGCCTGGGGGCACATTTCAATCTGCTGTGACTGAGCTGGGCCCTGAGGGTGGGCTTCCTCCGTTTGATGCAGTGCTGTGGGGTCCACAGATGTAAGCCCTACTTGGCCATCAGAGCTAGGTGATCAAGTTGTGACCATGGGGCAAAAAGTGGAGTATCACATGTCTACTAGGTCATCTTCAGAAGATAATGGTGACCTGGAGCAAGGCAGAGGAAGACTAATCACAGCGCCTGCCCTCTGAGGTCTCTGGGGAGGATTAGAGTCCCCTGTGTTAAACTAGATGCCTGCCCCTGAGGCCAAGCCTTGAAGATGGGCAATTAAGTGTCAAAAAAAAGGGTAGGCACTTCCAGTGGTTGCCTCTACGCTGGGCCCTTGGGTGAGTGAGTTCACATGAACCTTGTTACAACATTTTTTCCGTTTGTTATAACCTTGTGGGTCTCATGGGTGCAAGCCTTGTTTGCTTTCAAAACTAGCTGTTTTGGGGTCTCATTTCTCCAGTTCAAGTCTTAGAAGTTGGAGTGACAGATGTGAGGTTCAAATTTTATCTTCCCAGGGAGAAGCCTGAAGTTAAGTCTCCTACCAATTGTGGCCTGCCGTGTAGGGGGCTCAGGGGGTGAGGTTGATCCCAAGATTGTGTCTTAGCCTCTCCTACCCACTTGGATGTGTTTCCCTCATTTGCCTAGTAGAAGAGTGGCTCAGCTAGTTACTGGATTTCTTTCAGAAGAAATTTGTTTCCTATATTGTTGTACATTTGGTCTACCTGATATAGGAAACAAAGGCAGAAGGAAATGGCAGATAAAATTAAGTTTCCTTATAACTGGCAGTCCATTGACAAACACGAGGCTGGCGGAGTAAAAATGTTTCTCCAGGAACTCTCTACTGTCTTAATGCTAATGCTTTGCTAGAGGAAAAACCACCTTAGCTTGACAATAGCTAGGCCTCCAGTATCCTGTGAGTTGTCTTTAGCATATGAAAATCTCTTTGGAAACTTCCCCTGGATTTTCCCTCCCTCAAGTCACAACTATATAAGCAGTCTCTCCACAGGGTTCTGCAGAGAGTTCTTTCTGCCCCCCCCCTTCTTGTCCCCATACTTCAATAAAATCACTTTTTCCACCAAAGACCTCTTCAAGAATTCTTTCATGGCCATCAGCTCCAGACACCATGAACCCCAATATCACCCCGAAGCTGCCTCATGCCCATGAGAGCAAGTGATTTCGGGGTTCTCTCATGTCACCACTTTGAACCAGAAGCACTAGTAAAAGTCTTAATTATTATGATGGCACTACAGTCATCATTGCCCATTTGACACCAACAACGACATCCCAATTTCTACTAGATCAGTGAGTCACCTAGTGGCATTACCCTATGCTAAGGCCACATAGTGGGGGGAAGAAAGAATACCGTGCCTGGATTTCCCAGAAACCATAAGCCTGAGGAAAAGTTTTCTGTGCTTTTGTGAATTGCAGAAAGCAAGCACATAAGAGTGAGCCAGATACGAAGAGGAACAGATTTAATAGCTTGTTACTTAACTGGCCACACTTAACTATCAAGACTGACTGTATGCTATTGCCAGACTGTCTTTTGAAAGACAACAGCTTTCCAGGATAGGTTATCTGGTCAAGGAAGGAGGAAAAATTAGAATTCCCTTGCACTTTCCAGTTGTATATGTAAGCAAGTGTTGCATATTAAAACTTTAATAACTGGGGGTAGGAAGCAAGTCTGCATGGTTGGTCTGTGAGGCAAAGCATTGTTAGGTCTACTTGCAGATAACTGGCTGGTATCCCTGCAGGGTTCGGTGATTGCAGAAGCTACTGGAATTCAATACTGTGTCCTCTATCCTGCAGCCTCCCATCCCATTTCTGATGCACTCTTGTGTGTATTTTTTTGGTTTGTTCCATTAATCCTTAAACTTGATCAGAAAAGACTGATCCCAGAACAATATATCCTCCTAAGACACTTAGCTCCATATATCCCCATCGTATTTATAACCCTACCTTTGATATCCATATCCCCTGTTGGCTCCTGCCCTGAGAGCTTACCATCCCTGTCTACCTTGTTTATTACTCTTCATGCTAGCACAGTACTGAGTACAGAAAAGTCTGACACACATGCAAATCTACAAACCTGCACAGGAAACTACATGCACAAACACACAGGATTGCTTACACAATCCAGTAAACATATATGGTTCTTCCAGAGTGTGGTTTGACAGATGAAATAGTCCACTGGGAGACAAATGAGGATAAACCTTAATTGGGTGTCAGTTAATGAGATGTTTTATTAAACTAACATAAGAAAATCAGCTTTGTAGAGTGTGTCTTGTCATAATTCTTAAATATCTTATTGTCTGAAAGTTCCTGTATATTCAGGATCCTTCTAATTGCAAGGATAGCACTGAGTTCTCTCAGCTACCTGTGAATCCCCCTATGTTGATATGTATTAAAGTAGATCTGTTTTAATAAACTTCTGACCTACTTTAAATCTAAAACATCTTAAATGAGCAACACTTAATTTTCTACATTAACTAAAACTTCTGTTGGCATCCAAGATCCAACTTTTTCATTTGGCACTGAAAAGTATGATTTTCTTAGCATCTGAAAGGAACTCTTTATTGCATGCTAAAGAAAGTATAAAAAATGTATGAAAGTGTAGTTTTCACATATTAAAATGAGAATACTTTGAAGTAAACACAATTATCTCAATATTAAATATTTTAATTGTATTCCATTGGTATGAATTCTAAGTATTGTAATCAGAAGATTAATTATGTAAAGAATCTGGATTTAACATTACACTTTAAAAAATGAGTGTAGGTAATTCCAAGAAAACAACTTCCCTCTCAGTCTACATATAATGATAAAAGAACAAATCCATTGCACAAAACTTTAATTTGGCCTTATTCTCTGTTCATTCAATATAGCATGCTGTGATTTCTTGGGAAAAATACATCTTAAAATAGTGACTTCTGAATTTTGAATACATAATGTGTGTGTCTTAGATAAGTGATTTTTTTTTTTTTTTTAGGAATTGTAATTTTAAGTGCTCCCTGAAAAAGTATTTAAATATGAAATTTTTAACTCCATCTTTATTTGTGATAACACCAACTGCTTTTAAATGCAACTATTAAACATTCTATAAAATTGCCCTTTTCCACCCCATCTCTATGTCCTGATACTTGACTACATTAACTATTGGCCTTTCTTTTATTTTTTTAAGTTTTTAAATGTTCATTTTTTGAGAGAGCATGAATGGTGAAGTGGGGGGGGGGGGAGGGTGGGTAGAATCCAAAGCACGCTCCAGGCTCTGAGCTGTCAGCACAGAGACCAATGCAGGGCTTGAACTCATGGGCCATGAGTCATGGACCACCACCCCCCTCAACCATCAATTCTGTATAGTTGAGTCTGTTTCTTGTCCTCCCACCCCTGCCATTGCTCCTTTTGTTTCTTAAATTCCACATAGGAGTGAAATCCTATGGTATTTGTCTTTCTCTGACTGACTTTGCTTAGCATTATAAGTTCCAGCTTCATGTTGTTGAAAGTGGCAAGATTTCATTATTTTTCATCACTAAATAAGTGTGTGTGTGTACATACACACTGCATCTTTATCAATTATTCAAGGACACTTGGGCTGCTTCCATACCTTGAGCATTGTAAATCAAGTGGCTTTAAGCATAGGGGTGCATGTATCCCCTTGAATCAATGTTTTTGTATTCTGGGAGTAAATACCCAGTAGTGTGATTGCCAGATCATAGGGTAGTTCTATTTAAAATTTTTGAGGAACTTCCATACTGTTTTCCACAGTGCTGCACCAGTTTACATTCCTATCGTCAGTGTACAAGGATTCCTTTTTCTCCACATCCTTGCCACCTCCTGGTTCTTGTTAATTTTAGCCATTCTAACAGGTGTGAGATTGGGGTTTTCATTTGCATTTCCCTGATAAGTGAGGAGCATCTTTTCACATCTGTTTGTCATCTCTAGGTCCTCTTTGGAGAAATTTTCTGTTCATGCCTTCTGCCCATTTTTAAATTTTGGGGGCTGTTTTATGTTCTTCCTTGCTGATTTTTCTTGACACAAGTATTTTGAATCCTTTCTAGTCCCCACTTGGACTGTCTACAGTGCAACCTTGACCATGTCACTTCAAGTATTTAATCTAGTGATTCCTGTATGGTTATAGTAGAAAGTTTAAACTTTTTAATGTGGCCTGAGAAGTATTTCATATGCTTTTCACTCTGAATGTAGCTTGTCAGGAACTTTCTACAACCTTGGTGAAAATGAGATAGCCCAGCAGTGGTGAATCTTCAGGCTTCCAGGGTTATGGCCAAATCTCATTTTTATTTTTTTTTATTTTTTTTTTTTTTTTTTTTTACCACCTAAAGGAAGAACATATGGTTTCTTGCAGGTCTCCCCTTATGGAGTGGGGGAGGGAGAGCATGGTGTGTTTTTTTTTTTTTTTTTCTTTTTTTTTTTAATGGAAGCCACATTCCTTATGTTCCCAGCAGAATGTCTCTTAAGTTTCATTGATCAGGACAGGGAAGTATACTCACTCCAAAACCAGTTACTGGAAGTGATTAGTTAAAACACTAAACTGTGATCAGTTTTGACTGACTGATTCATTTACTGGAGCTCTAGAGAAGTCTTCCTCTCCTGAATATATTGCCACCTCCACAAAATTGGGGTTGAATGTATTTGTCAATAATGAGGAATGGATGCTGGTATGCAAATAATGGTGTTTCCCAAATCCTCTTAAACTTCGTGAAGGTTTGCCAACTGACTCATCTGTCCTCCGTTCTCTCCCCTTGGTTGTGTTTCTCCTCTTCCATTCCTTCAAATCTACAATGTCCAGTGTTCTCATTTTAAGCATTCTCAAATGTAAAGCAAATATGGAGGTCTTCAATTGCATATCACTACTCAATTTTGAATAAGCACATCTTGGGTATTAACTCTAATGAACAAGAGAAAAGATCATTATAAACTTGTCTGTCCCATCACATTAAAACTCTGAACATATAGGTTACTGTCAAAACTATACCTGCTGTATCTATATACGTATGTACTTTTCTACATCCCACTTCTACTGCTGCATTGACAGCTGCCAGATTGTCTCTAAATAGTCTTCTTTGACTTTACTGGCGTTTGGTCTCCCTACTCCATGCTTCCAAAACACACTGGACATATTTTTGTCTTTGTCAAAATGACCTTCATAAAATCAAATGACATGTACTGTCCTAGGATACAGTTCTGTTAATTTTGAAAATGTAATATAAAAGTTTTGACACTTATATAAACTGTGCATTAGCTCCAGCTCTCTTGACTGCACAACTTAACCAAAAACATCTGTTACTTTTTGTTAGAATTTTGTTCATCTGTGTTGCCTAAACACAAACTGTATACCAGTATTTGCCAATGCTAAAAATAGTGATTTGAAAAGGATTGTTGACTAATTCATGTCTCTCCCATTAAGAACATTAAACTCATTTTTATACTAGCTGTACCAGGTTATTGCAGTCCTAACAGTAGAGGTAAGCTGTTGTAAGCGTTGATTTGTTAATGGCTATTACTAGAATTCCTTACCCTATATGCCAGAATTTCTCCTCCTATTACTTTTTTTCAGGTGTTTTAGATCTTTTTTGAAATGTAACAAGATAATTATACTAAATATAAAATTAAGAATAAAAGTACACACTACATAGTACAAAATAACATGAATATGTCAAGACATATTGTCACCACTCTATACATACTAGCTTATTTGATTTTCATACAACACTCTCAAACTAGGTATTATCCACATTTTAAAGAGAACTGAGGCAACTTATCTGAAGTCCTACAAACCAGTTTAATCAGGATTCAAACCAGAGAATAATAAATGCCTCAAGAACTAAGTTATATATTTTCCCCCTGCCCCCCCCAAAAAAAAACCCATGAAAAAAATGTGTCCCCCAAATAAAGAATGGGAAGCTTGGAAGACAACACCTTTCTCTCTTGAACTTTGGTACTTAATAAAGGCAATTTATTTGATCCTTCCAAATTCATATACCTTCAGTGACTCCATATTACTTTGAAGTTAAAATGTAAATTCTTAAAAAGCATTCAAGATGACCTATAATATGACCCCATCCAACTTTCTCACAGTTATCTCCAGTTGTCTTTTTTAGGGTAATGTAAAGTAAAATGAAGCCTATACTTGGGCTTTTGATCTGAGGTGAGTTATAAACTGTTCCCTAGTTCTGTTATACTGATTATCTCCAGCTTTATCCCCACCATGTTCTCATCTGTGAAGGAAAATGATCCCTACTACATCTTGGGTAACTGGGAAGGTTATATACAAGAACTTCATTCTTATCCTGATCCCTTCCAAGCAATTGATGCCAAGCAGTATTCTTGAGGCAGAGTGCACTTTCATCATGTAGGCCCCATTTCTAAGATCACTAATCTCCCATAGTGTCCCCTAAAGCACTCTGGCAACCTCTTAATGTCCTAGTAGATCTCTTAATCGCTGCTGTCTTTTATCTGAACTACTTAAGGACAACGACTTGTCCTAGGTCTCTGTAAATCTTTAATTTGTCTTACTGCCAAACTTTACACTTTTTTTTTTCGTTAATATATACTATAATCCTAGAGGTCTGCATATTGAATGATTGAACTGTTAAGCATGCTGACAATGATAAATTGACAGCGTTTTGCTTCTTGTACATCTTTTGTTATATTCTTGCCTTTAAAATACATCAAATTTTTGGAGCATATGAGTGGCTAGCTTGGTTAAGTGTTGGACTCTTGATTTTGGCTCAGGTCATGATCTCCTGGCTCATGGGATTAGGTCCTGCGTCAAGATCTACACTGACAACATGGAGTCTGCTTGAGATTCTCTCTCCTCCCCCACCACCCCCAACTCATGCTCAGTCCCACCCCTGCCCCCCCCCCCCCGCAAAAAAAAAAAAACCTTAAAATTTGCACTTTTGTTTACCAGGTAATTATAGGTGGGAGTGGGGGGGCCTACTTCATAGTTGGGGGAGAAAATTAGCCCAGTACCTCCTGAATCACTTGCCTAATGTTTCAGTATAAATTCTTTAATTCTGCATAACAGACCAATACTAAAAAGTACATATCAAATAACCCTTATTTGCAGGCATGGTTCTGAAATATTAGACTGTTAAAAATCATGCAGGTTAGAATAAGATATGGCTTTTCTCTGAAATTTTAGCTAATGTAATCAGTCTTATCACTAAAAGACTGTATAAGTCTGAAAGGGTAATTGAAAATTGTAGAATCTCAAATCCAAAAGTATCCTAAAAGAACTGGTATTCTAAACAAGTAAGCAGGTTCATTTTTCTTTCAAAAGGTTTATGGCTATAGAATAATAGGCCTTTGTCATATGCTCTAATGTTCAAGGTGAGCTGACAGGACCTTCAAGGCCATCATGAGGAACCTGAGAAGGACAGGTGTCAATATACCTGTACTTCATGATTTTTTAGTCCCTTCTTGCCTCGGATGCTTCTTGTGTTTCTTAGGTTCTTGCCCTAATTAGGTCAGGAACCATCAATCGACTTATGACTATTCATGTATGAATAAAAAAGGCAGTGGTTTGGGGGGTCAAGTTTATTCTGACCTCAAGATCTCAAGATACACACTAATCTGAGATGCCTATAAATACTTCATCTCTATCTGTAAAGATGCTGTTCTGAATCTCATGTTTTGAAAATTGGTTAATTGGACCATAGAACTTGGAAAACATCAAGAACCTCCTTCTTACTTTACTAACAGCAACTTGAAACTTAGGAAGTGTTACTTTGCATTTATTTAGGTCGAAGAAAAACCATTTATTATCTAACCTAGAAGAGTCACCCTGTATCTCTTTTTCTTGCAATCTTTGAAATTCCTGAGAGGTATGGCTGTCCATGATCTAAAGCACCTTCCTAATGGAAGGAATGTGCATTTTAAATGAACAAGAGAGGAGACAGAATTTGAGAAGGGTGGAGAAGATTGGAGAGTTCCCAGGCAAAAGCCTACAGGCCAAAAAGGATTATTTACTTAAAGCCTCTCTCTAGACCTCTCCGAGTTCTTCCTCAAATGCTCAGAATCCAGTCCTCATGTGTCATGGTAGTGTTGGTAGGCTCCATGCCCAGAAGTTTTACCTGCAAAGACTGTGAATTCTGGTCATTGAGAAACACTGACTACAGAGGAGCCAGAGCAGGTGAGAGCCCCAAAGACCTATATCCTGCCCATTTGGCCTCAAGTTTTGAGTTACCTGGTATGTGAGACTTCAGGGGAGTTTGTGCCAATTCTACTCCTTCTTTATGGAACTGATGCTTGGCTCCTTGCTTTTTAACTTAACTGTTTGCATCATTTTTTTATTAACGGAATTTTCTACCTATATATACAGATAAGTATATTAAACATATGTATAGTTATAAGATATAAAGGCAAGTTTAATTTCTAAATTTTAAAATGGTATCTGACTTGCAGATGATTATGCACATCAGTTAAAGATACGATGTCAAGGTGACTTATGATTGCCTGCCATAGTTAAGATTTACACAAGAGGCCAGTGATTTTCTGCAATGTGTCCCCACTGCTCATAGGGGAGCAATGGTGTCCTCTGTCATGTGGTAAGACCCAGAGGAGGCTGAGAATACTTAGTGCATGACCAAAATTAATGGAAGGTTTTCCCAGTCACCTGGTTGGGGGATGAACTCTAGGAGGAGGTAACTTTATACTTTAGTGAGCGATGGCATTTCTGAGGGATAGAAGACTGTGATTACAATAATTCAAGCAATAAGGTCCATGGCTATTGCTGTGTAGGGGCTTTCAATAAATAGAAATCATTTTGAAGACTAAAACTAAGAGAAGTCCACATCGAGGCTATTTGATACTAGCCCTTTACTGTTGGCTTACAACCCCTCAGGCTGCTCCCAAGGTTCTGTGATCTCATTACAGATCCCTTGTGCTACCTCTCTGTGCTTCCTGCAAAGCAGAATCTGTGAAATGCCCAACGAGGAGGACTATTTTACAAGGAAAACTGAGTGTGCTCATTTGAGACTGCATCAATTATTAGGTTTTATTTTTCTGCACACTGTTGACAGAATTTATAGGAAAAGAGAAGTAAAAATACAGGGGAGGGACACTAAAGCTGAGGTTCTCCTCTACCTTACTTTATCAGACTGTAACAGGAGCCATGAATATTTACCCTGACTCGTTTTATATGTGGCTTCATACCTCCCACGTTATACTCAGGCAACAGTGCTCTTGTCTGTTCTTGGAACGCACTAAGGCCTGGGCATCCACATGTTCCCCTCTTCCAGGAATGCTCACAGGAGTGACTTCATCTTCCTAAATTCAGTTCATTATTTTGGCATTAGCCTAATTGATGCTTCTCCAGAGAAATCTCTTTGACATCCATCCCCAAACCTATTATAAGCTACCCATCACACTCTTTCATACTTGATATTAAATTTTGTAGCTATGTTTTTGCTTTGACTAGATCATCCGTCTTACTAATGGACTGGAAGATGATCTGATGTTAGCTTCACAGGAAGTTATCCGGGGTCTTTACAAAAATTCATGCCAATTGTAGTTACTTAATCCTGATTCTGGATAATCAGATGTGATTATGTTGAGATGGGTCTGGATCTCAAGTATTTAAGAGCTTTCCAGATGATTCTGATATGTGCTGGTTAAAGCTGAGACTATAGTCTTTGGGACAAGAGCCTTTGAGGTTAAGGACTGTATCTCTTTAGTTTTCTATCCGCTGTACAGTAGAGTGCCTACCACATACCAGAAAATCTCAAACAAGAGAAGCGTTCTGACATTGAGTAGCTCAAGGATGTCCTTCAGAATGGGCATATTGTCCAGTTATGATTGATAGGCTTATGGGTATTTGTCCTAAAGTAAGGGTGGGAAGATCATTTTGACAGAAATCAAGGGATATTCAGAGCAAGATGGTCTGAGGGGGTTCAAGACCTAGGGTTTCCAGATATAGGTACAGATGGCTGAAATCTTCAACCACTCACTAGCTGTGTAACCTCTGGCAAATTTTTACCTTGTCTGTGCCTCTTTCCCCCATGCGAAAAATGGCAATGATCCCTACCTCAGTGTTGTGAAAATCCAATAAATGAGCGGGAGTATACAGTAAATGCTAAGCAGTTGCTGATTATTTGGTGTCCTTATCAAGCAGCTGGGTATCTTCCTCTGGGTTTATAAGTAGTTGTGTTTTCAAAGGGCATGACATAAAGAAAATCTTTTATCTGCCTCTATTGCCCTGAAAGATGAGTAGTTGTATCAACATTTTGAAAACGCTCTGAACACTGGTAAAGTCTGAGGTCATGGTTGTACATCAGAATACTGGAATGAGGCCCAGACACACAATTCATGAAAGCACTGAGAATTTCCAAGGAAACCCTTAGATTTATTCTTTTCCTTTGCTTTCTGTGTTCTGCTGACATCAATTTTTCTTCATGATGTAAATTACCTGAGTAAACACATACGTATGAAAGTTAGTGAAATACAAAAAAAAGCCGAAAAGAGGCTTGGGACTAACGGAGGCTTGAAAAGAATATTAAAAAAAAAAAAAAAAAAAAAAAAGACTCCAGAATTCTATGAGGACAATATTGAGAGATCTTATAAACACCAAAGCTCTCAAAGCCCATTTGTGAGGATATTCTGGTTATTAATCTCATCCTTTCAAATGTATGTTGCCAAGGACTGCAAATTTATAAAACAGATCTAAATAATGTATTGGTGTCCTTCATTTTCCTTTCTGAAGGAACCTGTTGGAGAAGCTATCCAGCAGCTTGAAACTTCTTAAATATATACTCTGGTTCTATAGACGACTTTTGTTCAAACTCCTTCTCTTGATGCTCAGGAGAACATAACCAAGGCCAGGATTGCTGACAGTGATGAATTTTTCTCAAAGCATGCTTGAGAATGTGGCCCTCTATGGCCCATAATTACTGCCACTGTTATTTACTAACAAGGGGAATTGGTGCATTCGAAAGGCTGCCTTTTTTCAGTCCACAATTCTTAACACCATTTTTGCTGCAATGAGTGCTCACTTTCCAATAGAACGGAATGGTGTAAGTCACAAGGATGAGTCTGGTCTTCACAGTGTATTAGTTCTAATTTGGGAGTATAATTAGAAATGCTGCTGGGGAAGGTCATATTTCAGAAATAATGATGCTAAATCTCTTCTGGAAAGGTCTTCAAGCCAGAGACTTTTCCTCCAGACATAGCTAACTGGTAATTCTTTACCATCATTACAAATACATGAACATTGCCAGGGTAACACAAAAGTTTCAAAGCTGTTGGCATCAAAAATTTTAAGTACTTCCATTCTATTGTAAAACATAAAGGCGATGAATGTCAGCTCTTTAATTTTTAGTGTCAACAAAACTGGGTAAAGAAAGCAGGGTAAAAAAGCCGTGAAGTTTAGTTGGCTGTTAAAAAGTGCCTCCTGTAACTTGGAATTCAATTTAATAGACAGCCAGTCCTTAGACCAGTGAGGCTTTCTATTGGACAGGAATGTCAACAGAAACCTAAGGCATGTGCTTCACTTAAATCTCCTTTACTGAAATCCTTCTGAAAAGCATCTTCTCCATATTCCTATCCAATGCCTGTTACCTCAGAGGTAGGCTTTTTGTCTGTCAAAGAGAGGTCTGATCAAAAAATTGCTTAATTTCTGAATGGAGAAAATGTTTTCTTTGAACGTTTTAGAACACAAGGGTTGGCTTAATCCAGGTTCCATTCTTCCTCGCAAAATTGCCGGGAAACTGAGGACTGTAAGGTTTTTCATACAGTCAGAACATTCACACACCACACACAGCTTAATTGCAGCAACATAAACTACTTTAGTGGGTCTTGGGTCGTTTTGAGTCGTAAACAGGTGGCAACTGATCAGTTTGATCTAAACTGAGAACTGTTGTGCTAGCTTAGTAACTAGTCATTTCAGTTAGGTATCTAGACATTGATTCAGCAGATTTTATCAGCACAACTGTTGTGTGACGACTGCGACCATCATAGTAGCATTGCAGTTTTGAAAACCAAGGTAAAGGCCCTTAGTCCAAATTTTAGCTGCTTATATTTGCAAACTACTTGATAAAATTTCTTCTACAACACATAACGTTAAAATCTCCAATAGTAACTCTGCTAAATCCATAACCTATTTTGACTTTCTCTAATAACACTTTGGTTTTAGAAACACTAACAGGTTCATTGAAGGAATATAGTGAACAAATTCAGACAATAGTCCTTATCCTTCCCACAGAAACACCCAAATGGCTTTCACAGAATGCCGTTTAATACCATCCCATGACGTATTTTAACTTTCTCTGTAAAAATAGTGATTCCAGTTCTGGAAATGTAGCATTTGTCATTATTCAGGATACAGACTCCCTTAATTACCTGAAGGAAGTCTCCATGTTATGCGAAATATGAACTCAGTGTGTAGTTTTGGAAGTGAGAATGGCCCACAGGCTTTGATCTATACTTAAAAGCCTATAAGAATAAGAACAGTTTAGCAGTAGCTTTCTTAGATTGGCATCTCCAAGATCATACTGGAAATGTTTTTCACTGCATAACTGACTGGAATGGGTCAAAGGACAAAAGCCTATTAGAAGGGCTGTAATGGCTTAGATTAAGAATGACACCATATCTGACACTTTTTTTGGAAACCCATGGAGTGGATAGAAGTAGGGTTCTGATTTTTCTCTTAGGCACTCAGAGTTGCCTGAAAAAAGTACCACTTTAAAGTTCATTGTGGCTGTCTACATCACTGGAAAACTTAATTTTCTAAAGCCAAATTTGGGGCAAAGAGTTCAGAGCAAAGAATAGCATGTGTATTGCCTGGAGTCTGTTGGAAGCCTAAATTACAGATTTTGAATGTAAAACCATCTTGTTTCAAATAAAACTGGATGTTTTTGATGCTCTAAACCTTGAAATGAAAATAGCTATTCTTTTAGTTTGAATTAGAATTGAAAGAGAATAGGGAGAGGAAAAAACTTATCAATGGTAAACTATAAAAGTGAGAACAGTCAACATCATAGGATTTTTTTTTTTTCAGACAGCCATCATTTGTCATCAGTTACTCTATTTTCGGAATTTTACAGGCTTTTTCCCTGGTATTCCAGCCTATATATACATTCCTTACAATGCTAGGCGATAATAGAAATGAAGTTTATTTTGACTTTCATTTCTCTATTTGATCTATGATAACCTCAGGGGAAATGGTAACAATATGGCTTTTAAATTTTTAGGAAAAAGCACATCCGATTCTATTTTAGAAAAGTTGATCCAGTTGACACTTGATATTACATGTGACAACGAAAACTCCAATATAAACTGCCAGAGCTAGAATAGACCGTTTTCTACGCTTTTCTCCTCCCTTTGCTTTAAAGTGAAAACTTTTGTCTGAAGGTAAAGCCCCCACATTTAGGCTTTGTGTGCAGAAGTTGTTTTTAGCAAGTGTAAGTTTCCCTCAGGATGGATGGCTACTTTGAGAAAATGGAAAAAGGCGATGTGTGAGTGTGTGTGCGTGCCCGTGTGCGTGTGTAGTACGGCTTGGAAGGCCAGCTCCTCTGTAGTAGAATTTCTGTAGCTATCCTACTTTGAGGTAGACAGATCTTCCTTAGGACTTGATAATCCCCTAGGTCTTGGCCTGTGGGGATAGAGGCTGGGGGAAGCCTAAGACCAGAAAAGGAGCAATTGTCAGTTCTATCCCTCGTCAAGGCCGGACTAGGTAATCCCACTCCTTCCCCCTGGGACTGGTGAAAGGAAGGACTGAATTATTGTAATAAAACTTATCCTAATTTCTGAGTAGTATTTACAGATTCATCCTGAGTATTCTGTGAACCCCAAAAGTGGCAGTCTTCTTGAAAACAAAGATATCTAATGTACTTCAGCTAATACTAATCAGTTAGAACAAAATCCTAAAATCTTGACTCCTCTACTTTATGAACTGGAGTGACCTGCCTCAATTTCCTTATCTGTAAAATAAAAGTGCCAATAATTACAGCTTCCTAATGTAACTGCAAGGATTCAATTAAAATACATGCAGAGGACTTTGAACAGTAAGTCACAACTTCTATTTGCTCCGTAACTTCTATTAATCATTACTATAACTACAAGTCCTAGAGATGTGCACACAGACGTAGGACAGATTTTACATGTGTGTTTGAATAGCCTTGAGATTTTGCTGTTTGGGGCACCTGGGTTGCTCAGCTCTGCTGCTTGAGCGTCTGACTTCGGCTCAGGTCATGATCTCAGTTTGTAAGTCTGAATCCCATACTGGGCTCCGTGCTGACAGCTCAGCCTGGATACTGCTTCAGATTCTGTGTGTCTCTCCCCCCAGCCCCCTTGTGAGTGTGCATGTGTATGCGCTCTCTAAAAAAAAAAAAAAAAAAAAAAAATTCTGTTGTGACCTTAGTTGGTCTTTGCATTTAGTTCCTTTAAAAAGGATCTTTGCGCTTCCTGAAGTATGTAACTTATGGTACTCCAATAAAATTGTAAACATATGGAAGAATAAAAATTTTTATTTGCTGCTTCATGGTCACTAAAAACCTGACATTGTTCTACATGTTTGGTGTGGTATCACTTTTTATCACTTAAGAAAGAAAGAAAAAAAGACCAGGCTCTTAGAATGAGCAAAGTTCAGACACAGGTCTAGTAAATATGCTTGTCACGTTGGGATGTTTTGTTGTAGTCAATTGAAAAAATGCCATGTGGTATATGTTACTACCTCAAGCTCTTAGCACTTCTAGGATTTTTTGAGAAATCATGGTTAAATTTTGTGTGTTCCTTGAACATCTACAGACCCAATCTGGAACATAAGTAGTAGATATCAAGAATCTAATACATGTTAAGTAAGTGAAGATGAAAATTTCTATTTTCTTAAATACCTGAAACAAATGGTTTATCTTCCATATTCTCTCAGCATCTCATGATGAACTACTTTCTCTCCTATAGGTCTTATCTCTTGATTTCTATTTGCCCGTTACCTTGACTCTCCTCAACTTTGATGCTTCTTGCTGTAGCAGAATAGCCCCACAAAACCCTTTCCTTCAACCTTTAATGGTATCTCCTTTCACTTACACTCACCATGAAATCTTTCACCCTGTGGCTTCTACTTGTCAAATTATTTAAAAATCTTACTTTTAATCATGAACTTGGCTATTTCTGGTGCTGTTTGAAACTTAGTGTATATTTGAGCATAGAGCCATCCTCTCAGGGTCAATATGCTTGCTTATAACTAGGCTCTTTGTCTTCAAAACTGGATTATAATGGAGCTCATCAGGTCTTTTTAAGGTGCTGATCATCTTCTAGTCAACAAGGTTGAAAACCAGGAAGATGCTGATAACGTGCTACAACTTGGCTAAAGACCGGATGTCCCAATTCCAATGGTTTCTTTTTGGAGCAAGTCTTGCTGATGTTTCAGTCTCCTCTGGTTCCACAGTTTACCACCAAAGTAGAGATTTTTCAACTTGCATTTTGGAAAAGGCCTTCTAGTTTTCCTACCTCTGGCACTTCCACAATCTTGTGTCACCTACACATCACCCCAAAATGATCTTTGAGACACCAGTTTTCTCATGTCACTCTCTAGCTGTTCTGTGTACAATGCCTCATAGGATCTTGAAAGTACCCAATAAATCCTCCCTACTCCTTTTCAAATACACTTGTCCACAACATACACCCTCTGTCCAAATTAGTTTTGGAAACTTATATGTCTGGGTTCAGACTAAAATCCCTAACACTGTCCTTCCTCCAATGCCTGTGTTCATATACTGGTCATCCTTCAAAGCCCAGGTCACACTCTTTATTATCTAGAGCCTCTGAAACAAAATTATTTCAATCCTTAATATTTTTCTTCTTCCACACTGCATTGAGAGTGAACACTGCATAGTTAGGCACTTGTCTCTTTTATAGAGAGAGAGTTTATTCTGGTCAAATCATGAATTTCTTAATCAGTCAAGACTTGGGCTCTTTGGATCTTTGTATCTTTACAGTATTAGCAGAGTTTTAAACATGCCAGAGGTTCAGTACAAGCTTGCATGCTTGTTTTGAATTGAGTCCTGTTATGATTATTCAGTCCCATTATCCTACTGATCTATGGTGTGACTGCTATCCTATACTAAAATTTTCAAGAGTCTGATCCTAGGTTGTATTAAGTACCATGTATTGAAAACTATAACTTGGTAATAAGTGTCAAATAGTATCAGAGTTTAGCTGAAGCTCATGGGTCTGTAGAAAACACTTTAAAATTCTGTCTTTTTAAGAGTTCCTTCTCATCCCTTTACATGTATGCATGCATTTTAAGTGCTTTCACTGAATATGGATGAGTATAGTTCATTAGGGACACCTGTGTGGCTCATTTGGTTGAGCGTCTGACTCTTGATTTCAGCTCAGGTCATGACCTCGTGGTTCATGAGATCAAATCTCACATCTAGCTGTGCGCAGACAGTATGGAGCCTACTTGGGATATCCTCTGTCTCTCTCTGTCTCTCTCTGTCTCTCTCTGTCTCTCTCTGTCTCTCTCTGTCTCTCTCTGTCTCTCTCTGTCTCTCTCTGTCTGTCTCTGTCTGTCTCTGTCTGTCTCTGTCTGTCTCTGTCTGTCTCTGTCTGTCTCTGTCTCTCTCTGTCTCTCTCTGTCTCTCTCTGTCTGTCTCTGTCTGTCTCTGTCTGTCTCTGTCTGTCTCTGTCTGTCTCTGTCTGTCTGTGTGTGTGTCTGTGTGTGTGTCTGTGTGTGTGTCTGTGTGTGTGTGTGTCTCAAAATGAATATTTAAAAAAGTGTAGCTCCTTAAAATTCCATACAATGAACCTAAATTCATACAACAAATGCTAAAAATGGCTTTCAAAATTGCTGCCAGTGCTGTGCATGGCCTATGTCCTCTCTAGGAATTGTTTTATTCCTGTAATTAGGATGTTACATCACAATGGACTTTAAGAAGGCCAAAGCCATATATGAGCCTGACGTAATCAGATGAGTTCTTAAAAGGGACTGGGTTCTTTGTGAAGACAGATTCTGAAGTGAGAGATTTGGGCTAAGCGTAAGGGTGAAAGGGAGATGCTTGTTGTCTTTTAAAATGAAGTGGGGCAGGGGGACATGGCAAGGAAGGCAACTTTATTCCTACCTACTTGAGTAGAATTCTGTCAAAACCCTGTGAGCTTGGAAAAGAACCCCTAGCTCTAGATGAGAATACAGTCCAGCCAATAACTTTTATTTTTTTTAAGCTTGGGAGACCCCAGGCAGAGGACCCACATACACACCATACTTTTGACCTACAAAATTGAGATAACAGGTGTTTCAAGGTGGTAAATAGGAATCTAACATGCCACTCAACATATAACACCCCCCAATGCCTTCTCAACCCAGAAACCCATTATTTAGTCCATTAAAATGAGCCAAATTCTTTAAGTTGTACCATAGTTATGCCTTCTACCTCTCAAATTTCCTTTCTGATGCTTCCTAGATCTATGTAACTTGGTTTACTCTCCAAGAGCACATTTATTTCTAGAGACAGAGGAATGCCAATAATGATGGAAGAAAGTGTATGTTCTCATTCACCCAGTTGCCTATCAGTATCTCATGACAATGAGCAATGCATTTGAAAAGATAACACCTTCTGAAAGACCATCATGATAAAAGTTGATACAGGTGCCTCAGTAAATGATTAAGTCTCAGGACAACAAAAAGAATGTACGGCCGGGTACAATCTAGAGCCCCTTGAGTAGTTTCAGGCTTTCAACTTCCTCTGCTCAAAATTGAAAACACTGTGACAGTAAAACTCTGCAGTCAGAGGTGGACTCTACTTTAGCTTCTGTTCACCATTTAAATAGGTGGTATTGAACAGTGCAGAAAACCGGCTATCTTGAGCATATTACATCATGGGACTAAAACTTGTCATATACAGTGTGATAAACATACACGAATCTTATTCCTTGCTAATAATACAGCTCCTTCACATAAAGCAGTACCGTCCAGTTAATTTATGTTTCATACTTTTAAACTCTTAATGGCAGTATCACCCGGACATTGAAGCTCTGTGTTAAGTGATGAAAACCTGAAAAAGACCTTGGATTTTACACATCCAGGTACTATTTTAATCTTTCCTGAACTGCCAAGCAAATGTTCAGGTACTAAATAAGTTTCAAGGATAATTAAAAGAAAAAGCCTTTAAAATAAAACTGTCAGCTTATTTTTCATAAGAAAATAAAAGGTTCTAATCCCTTCATAATGAATAGCAACAAAATTCTATTCAGCTCAATCTAATTTCTAAAAAGGTAAAAGAAAATATTAGAAATGTTTTTCCAAGGCCCATGAGCTTCAGCTAAACTAAACACTACCTTTCTAGCATATTTCTAATTAAATATGCAATTAAAATTTTCACTACACCCCAAGGCCTCCCATCCTATTTAAATCACTTTTTGTCCTACTTTAAAAGGCAAGTTATAACTTCCTAAGTAATTAAAAAAAATCCTTTAGATTTTGTGATTTCTCTAACAAATCTATTTCTAATTTAAATGTACTACTTTAGACATATGAACTTCTTCTTAAATGTTTAATAAGCATAAATTGGATGTCTAAGTAGCAGAAGTCAAAGCAGAAAATTCTGTAAAACTAGTGTCTTTGAAGGAAATTTAGGTATGATTCAAATAACTACATGTTTCTGACTTTAAGTACCAGTGGAAAACTATGAAATGAAACGTTCGAACTTACTGAATATCAGGTATTTAATAGAAATTTTTACATCTTTCTGATTTTAAGTAATTTTTTCTGCTATACCTATAAATCCTACTATAATCCTAGTTTTTAGCACACTAAAATGTTCTAACTAAAATGTTACAGGCATCTGGAAAAAGTTAATTTCAGTTTATTAGCAGATTATGTGAGGACTCAGGTTCAACATATAACAAAGGAAAAGTACTTGCCTAATTATGTATTTGAGCTTTACAATTTATTGCATTTACCCAAGAATAAAAGAATGACAAAGTCTAGTAAAATTTCATTTAGACGTATTACTTACATGTGTTCTTAACAGATTGATTAAAAAGTGCATATAAATCTGTGGTAGTTTCCAGAAAGACCTCAAACTAGTGGATTTTTGGCCTCCTCATTAGAAGGCCACCCTAGTGATTATACTAAGCATATCTAGGTTTTTGATTTCTGCTAAAAAAAAAAAATAAATAAATAAAGATGCTTTGGTTTATGATCCCCCCCACCCCACCCAGCACACAATTTTCCTGGTAGTCAATGTGATACTTTCATGAGCTAAAGGACACCATTGTGATTCTATGAGGCATCTAGGAGCTAATGTCAAGCAATGATGAAATGTTCGAAGAAAGACGATAAGAGCATCACACAGATAAGTCAGCTATGATTCTGTCACATATCACCCCATGTGAGTAAAATTGTTATGTCATTATAAGAAAACTGGGAATCCCTGTTATGAGAACCTCAACATATTTATAAGGTATATGGAAATGACTGATGTTTACAACATCCTACAGTCCTTAATGTCTAGAAGCATATGAAGAAATTGCTGCACATAGAAAAAGGCAGGAAATCCAAAATGGAGGGAGTTAATAGACAATATGCAGCTAAATTCAAAAGACTAAAACTTAGGAAAATGCTAAGTCAGACAACATAAACTACCATATTAAACCTGTAAAATGGACAAAATTTAAAAGTCACAGCAAATAATAAACCTGGAGGAGTATCTGTGATGGGAGTTTCCATTGCATCACCTTTTCTACAGAGCAATTGGTCAGTATTTAGTGAAATTAGAAATGTGCAGATCTTGAGGTCCAGCTGTCTTCTAGTGTGGCTGCAGAGATTAACTCACGAAGGTCACATGCAAGGATCTTCACTGCAGTGGCACTTGGGTAGCTTGGGCCCACTTGTTTCCATCACTAGAGACTGAATATGGTAGATGGATATCTAATCATGGGATAATGAGAAGAAATAGACCAGCTGTGAATGAATAAATATGGATACACCTTAAAAACACATTATTGAATAAAATATAAAAAAAGAACAAGATTTATAGCCTAAATGTAAGACCTATATTAGACACACTATGTATGACTTCAAAAGCTTAGTAGATGCCTGTGAGGGAGCATAAAGTAGCATTGGGGTGCAAGAGAAACCCTTTTATACATCATATTGGATGATGTGACATGGCCTGAAAACTCAGTCTCTGCACCCGAGGTTTAGAATAAAACCTGATAATATAAAGCACAATATTGAATATACTTATGCCTATTCAAGAGAATAAATTAAGCACTTGACAATCTATATAAACAGTATGCCAGTTGTGAATGTCAAACTATTTCCTTCCAACTTCACAACCTTTTTTTTTTTTTTTTTTTTTTACAAGGTGAATTACTGTATGGAAATTGAAAGCTTCCAAACTTATTCTGTAATTCAGTCTTTTTACTAAGCAAATGTTTTTCAAAGTTACACCGTTTTCCCCCAAAGTTTGTTTTTATTTCATTCTTGCATGATGTTACTCTGTAGGGTTTGAGGGGTTTCCTTGTTTCTAAAAAGCCAAAGTTAGGTCTATTCCGAAAATGGAAGTAATTCATTAACAATAGGAAGGACCAGAAAAGTCACACCAAATAAATCAAGCCTGTAACTATGTAGAGACTATATTCTAGTAAACACTGAAATGTGAGCAATTCAATATTGAAATCTACGATCATAAAATCTTTAGTAAAAACAACTTGATAATTTTCCTCTTAAAAATAGCATTTTTGATTTAGCTGCTGTAACATATCAGAACAGGTACTGTAAAGGGAAAAATCTCAAAGTATGAAATATTCTGTTTCTACTTTTGAGTTTAAAATTCTGCAATTCTTTGCATAATATCACCTTTTACATTAGATGCAGACAATTTTCTACTTGATTTCATGTATAGGACTACGTTGACAAAGTGTACACAATATCCAAAGGATTTCCAGCTTAAAAAGAGTGTTAGAGGATTTGGTGTAAGCCTAGAAAACAGGAAAAGAATAGTGTGCTCATAATGTATCCTTAGTTTTACTTTCACCTTCAACATGAATCACTACCGGTGATGTGGTAAGAGACTGAACCTGGAACTCAATATTAGGTCTAGATGATTTGTCTTGATCAGAAATGCATGAAAAGCCTTGGTATGTGCCCGCTCACATTATTCAAGTTGGCAGGAGCTCATCTGAAAGGGAGAATTCTATGGCCAACAAAGTGTGTGTCTAGTGAGGAACAGGAGATGTTCAAGAAGCCACACACTCTAAACTTCCTGGCTATTCTTCAGTCCTAATCGTTGAAAGTCCATCTATTTGGCGAATTACAGCCAAATGTAACTTGCACAAGATTTTGGGCTAAATGTTTTTACCATGGTTCTGAGGCTACTTCAACTTCCTTATAGGAATTACATATGGTTTGAGGTAAGCTTTGAAAACTGGATAGGAAAAATTGGCAGGAAAAGATGGACATGAAGACAAATCAAGCTGAGCGAACAGCTTTAGGGAAACGACAGAAGTTTTAAATTGTAGCATGTGTTCAGACATGCAAGGAATTCATCCAGGAGATTAGAGATCAGATTAAAAACAGGTTTAGGTTCCTTCATGTATCGTTTACATTTAGCACTTGGAATTCTGGCATAAACATTCACATCCACAGATGAAATTCCTACTGAGTGTATCCCCAAATGTATACATTATGTGTATTCATATGTGAACATATATGTATGTCTATAGTAAAACCAAAGTTTTAAAGAATTCTCTAAAAACACATGGAAATCCTAAAATTAAGCCAAATGGATCATGTGACACCCTTCTAGGGTGCATGTACTCCAATTCAGACTAAAGTTAGGAGTATTAATAAAGACTAATACAGGTATAGTATAGTGATCCTAAATATACATATTGTCAGCAACTTAATTGTGGTCCGCTAGAAATTTGAAAATTTGATATATCAGTTGAAGAAACTAAAATGTAAGAAATGAACAAAGATCACATCTACTCTCTGGGTGTACCATATAGCTCTGTATTTCTTTAGAAACCCGTAAGATAATTCCACTTGCACCAGTTCTCAAACTTTCCTAGACCTCTTTTGTATAGCTATGGGAATGACAAAGGATTGGAGAAGATTGATGTGTATGTCTGGAATGCTCTTTCGACCATAGCATCTTTGATCATTGAATTTATACACCGAAACTTCAGAAGGATTGCATTTGATAAAGCATTCCCCTGCTTTCAAAATGAAAACCACTGGTTAAGCAGATTATAATGCCAAGAGGAAGGAGCATTTCCTTATAATTTCAAACTTTGCTTCCTGAGATCCCTTTCTGTTGGCTACATAGGGTTGTAATCCCGATTCTCAATAGAAATTTACTTTTTTCAACTAGGTTGCTTGGACAAATAGCAGAGTAAGCTATGTTTCAATGCTAACATGGTCCAGTAATGGAAATTCAGAAATTGGCTGTTACACTACAATGCAAAACTTTTATGCTAAAGGAAAAAAGAACAAGAGAATAAAATATCCTGTTATGGTGTAGAAGTAACTGCTTTTTTCCATTGAAGGAAGCATGTTAATCCAGTCACTTCAGAGAAATACTTAATGGAGTTTCATACTGGCACCAGAAAATTCACTTTTATTCTTTGGCAAAAACATCACATTTGGATCATGATTGTTTGTAGAGAAAGGACATAATTAACAGCGTGAGGGTACTTTTTGATTACATCTTATCAGCTAACATTTAGGAGATCTTTTTCCTTCTGAAATACTAACGTTTACAATACTGTGAAGCTGGCCATATAATTGTGATGAAGATATAAATGCTATAGTTAATACAGAAACAATTACTATAATGTGGCTGCCATAATAGTTCTTGATTGAATTTTGGGAAGATGTGGATAACTAATACCAGAAGTTCTTGGAAATCTATTCATTTGCTATAAATAAATACGCATGTGACTTGGTGGCAATCCATCAGTTCCACAGCAATTATCGTTGTGTTCTTTGTGACAGAAGATACAGCCTATAAATTTTTTACTTGATGTGTGAAATTCAAGACTTGTGAACCATTAATACCTAAACTCAAAAGTAATTCAAAATCATGAAAACTAGTTTTTCCCTTTTCTTTCCCTGTACTTAACACTTTAAGCAATAATCAGTTTATAAGTTCATTGAAGAAAGATTGAGCAGATACTTACTGTCAGGGTTATTGACAAATGATACCAAGTAACTTTTTTAAGTTTATTTACTTATTTTGAGGCAGCATGACACATAAATAACTGGGAAGGAGCAGAGAGGGAGGAGAGACCATCTCAAATAGGCTGTGTGCTATCAGCATAGAGCCTGACACAGGGCTTGATCCCATGAACTGAATCATGAGATCATACCTGAGCTGAAATCTCAAGTCCACTGCTTAACCAACTGAGCCCCCAGCACCCCTTGGATGATTTTAAATCTTCTCAAATTTTATCCGTTTTAGGGTTTGTGCTCTGTAAACTGGGATTTTAGTCCATGATGTGTCAAAAAATGTTTAAAACATGTTCTTAGGCCACAAAGAGAAATATGTAATACCTTTTGAAGGTGATTGTTGTTGTTGTTTGTGGTCTTCGGGAGGTTTTTCTCAGTGTTAACTAGGGAGGGAAATACCTTTTTCAATAATATCAACTTCCAAGTCAAAGAGGTCTGGTCTTTAGAGTATCCTGTTGAAATGACTTACCTTTATGCTATACTTCTGTATGAATTCATTAAATAAAACAATTAGATCTGCACTCTTGAGTGAATATTTTTCATGCCACAACACATACGTTGTAAATTTTCTATAAGACAATATTTAAGTTATAAATTAAACTTAAATTCCATTTAATATCCAAATAGTTATATGGTATTTCTCAACCTCTGCACTGTCAACATTTGGAACCAACTTTGTAGAGTTGACCTGTACATTTGAGGACATCTAGCAGCATCCCTGGTCTCTATGGACTAGATGTCAGCACATACATACACCTATGTGTACAGTTATGCAATATAAAAAAACACATTCAGATATTGCCAAATGTCCCCTGGTGAGAAAAATTGCACCAATTGAGAATCACTGTTCTAATCCATTACTTCATTAAAAAATGATGTTTTAGGCTACAAGTTACATCCTATTTAGGTGGACTGAAACTATCAAAACTCCCTATTTTAGCAAATAGAATTCTTAACAAAGTTAAGGTCAATATGTTTGGTTTAAAAAAAAAAAAAAAGTAATTTACTGATAGAAAACCATTCAAGGTAAACAGATTTCAAGATACTAGAATGGGTAGTAGGTCTTCATGGATCCACATAGAAGTTATGTATAATTTCAATAAATTAATGCATATGAAAATTCCTCTAATATCTACTGGAAAAACTTCATATCCACCTTTGAAACATTAGCTAGGACTTTTTTTTTTATTTTTAATGTAATTATTCATATAAAAATATTTAATACTAAAATATTATTCAAGTAAGTTAATATTCAGTGTAGTATTGGTTTCAGAAGTAGAACCCAGTGATTCATCACTTAAATGGGAACACCCAGTACTCATCCCAACAAGTGCCCTTTAGTACCCATCACTCATTTGGCTTATCCTTCCACCCATCACCTCTCCAGTAACCCTTAGGCTATTCTCTGTATTTGAGTCTCTATGGTTTTCCTCCCTCTTCTTTCAATCTTATTTGCCTTTCCCTTATGTTCATCTGTCGTGTTTAAATTCCACATATAAGTGAAATCATGACATTTGTCTTCCTCTGACTTTGTTTAGCATAATACGCTCTAGTTCCATTCACATTGTTGGCAAATTGCAATCAAAAAGAATGAAATTGAACACTGACGGGGGGAAGATGGCGGCATAGGAGGACGCTGGGCTCACTGCGCGTCCTGCTGATCAATTAGATTCCACCTACACCTGCCTAAATAACCCAGAAAACCGCCAGAGGATTAGCAGAACGGAGTCGCCGGAGCCAAGCACAGACGAGAGGCCCACGGAAGAGGGTAGGAAGGGCGGCGAGGCTGTGCATGCTCCACGGACTGGCGGGAGGGAGCCGGGGCGGAGGGGCGGCTCGCCGGCCAAGCAGAGCCCCGGAGTCTGGCCGGCAAAAGCGGAGGGGCCTGACGGACTGTGTTCCGACAGCAAGCGTGACTTAGCATCTGGGAGGTCATAAGTTAACAGCTCTGCTCGGAAAGCGGGAAGGCTGGAGGACAAAGGGAGGGAGAGCTGCTGAGCCCCCAGACAACAGAGCTCAGTTTGGTGGGGAACAAAGGCGCTCGCCAGCGCCATCTCCCCCGCCCATCCCTCAGCCAAAATCTTAAGAGAACCAGTTCCTGCCAGGGAACTTGCTCGCTCCGCGCAAACACCCAACTCTGTGCTTCTGCGGAGGAGCCAAACCTCTGGCAGCGGATCTGACTCCCTCCTGCTGCCACAGGGCCCCTCCTGAAGTGGATCACCTAAGGAGAAGCGAGCTAAGCCTGCCCCTCCTGCCCCTGTGCACCATGCCTACCCACCCCAGCTAATACGCCAGATCCCCAGCATCACAAGCCTGGCAGTGTGCAAGTAGCCCAGACGGGCCACGCCACCCCACAGTGAATCCCGCCCCTAGGAGAAGGGAAGAGAAGGCACACACCAGTTTGACTGTGGCCCCAGCTGTGGGCTGGGGGCAGACATCAGGTCGGACTGAGGCCCTGCCCACCAACTCCAGTTATACACCACAGCACAGGGGAAGTGCCCTGCAGGTCCTCACCATGCCAGGGACTATCCAAAATGACCAAACAGAAGAATTCCCCTCAGAAGAATCTCCAGGAAATAACAACAGCTAATGAGCTGATCAAAAAGGATTTAAATAATATAACAGAAAGTGAATTTAGAATAATAGTGATAAAATTAATCGCTGGGCTTGGAAACAGTATAGAGGACAGCAGAGAATCCCTTGCTACAGAGATCAAGGGACTAAGGAACAGTCACGAGGAGCTGAAAAATGCTTTAAATGAAATGCAAAACAAAATGGAAACCACCACAGCTCAGATTGAAGAGGCAGAGGAGAGAATAGGTGAACTAGAAGATAAAGTTATGGAAAAAGAGGAAGCTGAGAGAAAAAAATCCAGGAGTATGAGGGGAAAATTAGAGAACTAAGTGATACACTAAACAGAAATAATATACGCATAATTGGTATCCCAGAGGAGGAAGAGAGAGGGAAAGGTGCTGAAGGGGTACTTGAAGAAATTATAGCTGAGAACTTCCCTGAACTGGGGAAGGAAAAAGGCATTGAAATCCAAGAGGCACAGAGAACTCCCTTCAGATGTAACTTGAATCGATCTTCTGCATGACATATCATAGTGAAACTGGCAAAATACAAGGATAAAGAGAAAATTCTGAAAGCAGCAAGGGGTAAACGTGCCCTCACATATAAAGGGAGACCTATAAGACTCGTGACTGATCTCTCTTTTGAAACTTGGCAGGCCAGAAAGAATTGGCACGAGATTTTCAGTGTGCTAGACAGAAAAAATATGCAGCCGAGAATCCTTTATCCAGCAAGTCTGTCATTTAGAATAGAAGGAGAGATAAAGGTCTTCCCAAACAAAAACTGAAGGAATTTGTCACCACTAAACCAGCCCTACAAGAGATTCTAAGGGGGACCCTGTGAGACAAAATACCAAAAACATCACTACAAGCATAAAACAGACATCACAATGACCCTAAACCCATATCTTTCTATAATAACACTGAATGTAAATGGATTAAATGTGCCAACCAAAAGACATAGGGTATCAGAATGGATAAAAAAACAAGACCCATCTATTTGCTGTCTACAAGAGACTCATTTTAGACCTGAGGACACCTTTAGATTGAGAGTGAGGGGATGGAGAACTATTTATCATGCTACTGGAAGCCAAAAGAAAGCTGGAGTAGCCATACTTATATCAGACAAACTAGACTTTAAATTAAAGGCTGTAACAAGAGATGAAGAAGGACATTATATAATAGTTACAGGGTCTATCCATCAGGAAGAGCCAACAATTATAAATGTCTATGTGCCGAATACCGGAGCCCCCAAATATATAAAACAACTACTCATAAACATAAGCAACGTTATTGATAAGAATGTGGTAATTGCAGGGGACTTTAACACCCCACTTACAGAAATGGATAGATCATCTAGACACACGGTCAATAAAGAAACAAGGGCCCTGAATGAGACATTGGATCAGATGGACTTGACAGATATATTTAGAACTCTGCATCCCAAAGCAACAGAATATACTTTTTTCTCGAGTGCACATGGAACATTCTCCAAGATAGATCATATACTGGGTCACAAAACAGCCCTCCATAAGTTTACCAGAATTGAAATTATACCATGCATACTTTCAGACCACAATGCTATGAAGCTTGAAATCAACCACAGAAAAAAGTCTGGAAAACCTCCAAAAGCATGGAGGTTAAAGAACACCCTACTAACGAATGAGTGGGTCAACCAGGCAATTAGAGAAGAAATTAAAAAATATATGGAAACAAACGAAAATGAAAATACAACAATCCAAACGCTTTGGGACACAGCAAAGGCAGTCCTGAGAGGAAAATACATTGCAATCCAGGCCTATCTCAAGAAACAAGAAAAATCCCAAATACAAAATCTAACAGCACACCTAAAGGAAATAGAAGCAGAACAGCAAAGACACCCCAAACCCAGCAGAAGAAGAGAAATCATAAAGATCAGAGCAGAAATAAACAATATAGAGTCTAAAAAAACTGTAGAGCAGATCAACGAAACCAAGAGTTGGTTTTTTGAAAAAATAAAATTGACAAACCTCTAGCCAGGCTTCTCAAAAAGAAAAGGGAGATGACCCAAATAGATAAAATCATGAATGAAAATGGAATTATTACAACCAATCCCTCAGAGATACAAACAATTATCAGGGAATACTATGAAAAATTATATGCCAACAAATTGGACAACCTGGAAGAAATGGACAAATTCCTGAACACCCACACTCTTCCAAAACTCAATCAGGAGGAAATAGAAAGCTTGAACAGACCCATCACCAGCAGAGAAATTGAATCGGTTATCAAAAATCTCCCAACAAATAAGAGCCCAGGACCAGATGGCTTCCCAGGGGAGTTCTACCAGACGTTTAAAGCAGAGATAATACCTATCCTTCTCAAGCTATTCCAAGAAATAGAAAGGGAAGGAAAACTTCCAGACTCATTCTATGAAGCCAGTATTACTTTGATTCCTAAACCAGACAGAGACCCAGTAAAAAAAGAGAACTACAGGCCAATATCCCTGATGAATATGGATGCAAAAATTCTCAATAAGATACTAGCAAATCGAATTCACTGGCATATAAAAAGAATTATCCATCATGATCAAGTGGGATTCATTCCTGGGATGCAGGGCTGGTTCAACATTCGCAAATCAATCAACGTGATACATCACATTAACAAAAAAAAAAAAGAACCATATGATCCTGTCAATCGATGCAGAAAAGGCCTTTGACAAAATCCAGCACCCTTTCTTAATAAAAACCCTTGAGAAAGTCGGGATAGAAGGAACATACTTAAAGATCATAAAAGCCATTTATGAAAAGCCCACAGCTAACATCATCCTCAACGGGGAACAACTGAGAGCTTTTTCCCTGAGATCAGGAACACGACAGGGATGCCCACTCTCACCGCTGTTGTTTAACATAGTGCTGGAAGTTCTAGCATCAGCAATCAGACAACAAAAGGAAATCAAAGGCATCAAAATTGGCAAAGATGAAGTCAAGCTTTCGCTTTTTGCAGATGACATGATATTATACATGGAAAATCCAGTAGACTCCACCAAAAGTCTGCTAGAATTGATACATGAATTCAGCAAAGTTGCAGGATACAAAATCAATGTACAGAAATCAGTTGCATTCTTATACACTAACAACGAAGCAACAGAAAGACAAAGAAACTGATCCCATTCACAATTGCACCAAGAAGCATAAAATACCTAGGAATAAATCTAACCAAAGATGTAAAGGATCTGTATGCTGAAAACTATAGAAAGCTTACGAAGGAAATTGAAGAAGATATAAAGAAATTGAAAGACATTCCCTGCTCATGGATTGGAAAAATAAATATTGTCAAAATGTCAATACTACCCAAAGCTATCTACACATTCAATGCAATCCCAATCAAAATTGCACCAGCATTCTTCTCGAAACTAGAACAAGCAATCCTAAAATTCATATGGAACCACAAAAGGCCCCAAATAGCCAAAGGAATTTTGAAGAAGAAGACCAAAGCAGGAGGCCTCACAATCCCAGACTTTAGCCTCTACTACAAAGCTGTCATCATCAAGACAGCATGGTATTGGCACAAAAACAGACACATAGACCAATGGAATAGAATAGAAACCCCAGAACTAGACCCACAAACGTATGGCCAACTAATCTTTGACTAAGCAGGAAAGAATATCCAATGGAGAAAAGACAGTCTCTTTAATAAATGGTGCTAGGAGAACTGGACAGCAATATGCAGAAGGTTGAAACTAGACCACTTTCTCACACCATTCACAAAAATAAACTCAAAATGGATAAAGGACCTGAATGTGAGACAGGAAACCATCAAAACCTTAGAGGAGAAAGCAGGAAAAGACCTCTCTGACCTCAGCCGTAGCAATCTCTTACTCGACACATCCCCAAAGGCAAGGGAATTAAAAGCAAAAGTGAATTACTGGGACCTTATGAAGATAAAAAGCTTCTGCACAGCAAAGGAAACAACCAACAAAACTAAAAGGCAACCAACGGAATGGGAAAAGATATTTGCAAATGACATATCGGACAAAGGGCTAGTATCCAGAATCTATAAAGAGCTCACCAAACTCCACACCCGAAAAACAAATAACCCAGTGAAGAAATGGGCAGAAAACATGAATAGACACTTCTCTAAAGAAGACATCCGGATGGCCAACAGGCACATGAAAAGATGTTCAGCGTCGCTCCTTATCAGGGAAATACAAATCAAAACCACACTCAGGTATCACCTCACGCCAGTCAGAGTGGCCAAAATGAACAAATCGGGAGACTATAGATGCTGGAGAGGATGTGGAGAAACGGGAACCCTCGTGCACTGTTGGTGGGAATGCAAATTGGTGCAGCCGCTCTGGAAAGCAGTGTGGAGGTTCCTCAGAAAACTAAAAATAGACCTACCCTATGACCCAGCAATAGCACTGCTAGGAATTTATCCAAGGGATACAGGAGTACTGATGCATAGGGGCACTTGTACCCCAATGTTCATAGCAGCACTCTCAACAATAGCCAAATTATGGAAAGAGCCTAAATGTCCATCAACTGATGAATGGATAAAGAAATTGTGGTTTATATACACAATGGAATACTACGTGGCAATGAAAAAAAATGAAATATGGCCTTTTGTAGCAACGTGGATGGAACTGGAGAGTGTGATGCTAAGTGAAATAAACCATACAGAGAAAGACAGATACCATATGTTTTCACTCTTATGTGGATCCTGAGAAACGTAACAGGAACCCATGTGGGAGGGGGAGGAAAAAAGAAAAAAAAAAAAAAGAGGTTAGAGTGGGAGAGAGCCAAAGCATAAGAGACTGTTAAAAACTGAGAACAAACTGAGGGTTGATGGGGGGTGGGAGGGAGGAGAGGGTGGGTGATGGGTATTGAGGAGGGCACCTTTTGGGATGAGCACTGGGTGTTTTATGGAAACCAATTTGACAATAAATTTCATATATTATAAAAAAATAAATAAAAACACACAAAAAAAAATGAAATCTTGCCAAGTAGTATTTCATTGTGTGTGTGTGCGCGCGTGCGTGCGCGCACACCACATCTTCATCCATTCATCAGTCGATGGACATTTGGGCTCTTTCCATAATTTGGCTATGGTTGATAGCACTGCTGTAAACACTGGGGTGCATGTGCTCCTTTGAATAAGCATTTTTGTATCCTTTGGATAAATACCTAGTAGTTCAATTTCTGGGTCATGGGGTAGTTCTATTATTAATTTTTTGAGAAACCTCCATCCTGTTTTCCATAAGGGCTGCACCAGTTTTCATTCCTGCCAACAGTGAAAGAAGGTTACTCTCTCAGCATCCTCACTAACGTGTTTCTTGTGTTAATTTTAGACAATCTGGGAGGGGTGAGCTGGTACCTCGTTGTGCTTTTGATTCTTAAGTTATTCTATACTACTATGGTAAAAAGAGGGAAGGGGGCCTATAAATAAAACTCAAATGTATACACAAAAACTTGAAGCAAAAGACTGAAGGAGTTTTTCCAGAGAACTTCATCCTCATTTCTTGTTTTCCAGAAGATTCATGTCTGCTTGAGACTGCAGGTCAATATGAATAGGAGCTCCTAGAAGGAAACCGAAGTTACTTTCTGGAAAACAAAAATTCTTGATGGTCTCTTTCCTTGAACTTCATTGATATGTTATAGTGTGTTTGAAGTTTAATAGACTAAAAAGTTATTTTTAAGTGTATTCCTCCTAATTGGGACAAATAGTATCATGAACAAATACAGGGGGGGAATTAAAACATAACTGAGCTAGTTGTAACAACCCTGGCAGCACTTACTCCAGCAGCAATGGGAGCCACAGAAATTGTAATGCTTATGGTCTCAAGTACAAGTATAGAAATTTTAGCGAATTTCTACAGATAGCACTTTTTAAACAGTACTAACATGTAAAAGAAAACTCACCCAGTAGCATAGCATGGGATTTAAACAACATGAGCAACTGTAGACCATGGCTGGCACTACTTTTAAGCATGGTTAAAACAACAACAATGAGATGAGTGCCTCAATGAAGAACGGATGCTTGATACAACACTGTTCTGGAGAGTTAGCAAGTAGCATTCTTAGAAACCTCTTTATGCAATGCATGTGGAAGTAAGACCATTTATGTTAATCTATATAACTTCCATTCACTGATACATCATGGTATTCAACATACCAAAGAGCAACTTAAAAACAGAATACTATATATGCATGTCTAGAATTAACACTTGGAATAAATGTTTATAAGAGCACTACAACAATGACTAAGGAAAACTGTGCTTAGACACTTATAAAAGACTTAACCATTGCTTTACAGGAGTAACCAGCATATTTGTGTAGTTCCATACACCCACATGTAGTTGAACGTGAAGGTGCAATGTCTTTTCCTACAATACCACTTGACTATTACCTTGCCAAACCTAACTGCTAAATGAGTGCAAAAGTTCACCTTTGGTTATTTTTCATTTTTTGACTTACAAAGTAATGCAATGAAATAGTACTCCAGTTTGAAAATTAGGAAAACATTCAGAAGCCCAGAAGGCTTATTCTACCAATGCTTACCTGCCGAAGCATAGACAGAACATCCGTCAACATACATATTTACGAAATGTTTTTCTTGTGACAAATTAAGATGTACTCTGAGCAACTTTCAAATACGCAATACAGTGTTAACGATACGTGCAATACATTACCTTTTTATGACTTCATAAATTGGAAGTTTGTACTTTTGACCCTTTACCCATTTCTCCCCCCTCCATCCTCTTGCCTCTTGCAAACAATGATCTGTTCTTTAGATCTGAGATTTTACCTTTTAGATTCTATGTATGAGATTATATGGTATGTGTCTGACTGACTTTACTTAGCATGATGCTTTTGATGTCCATCCATGTCACAGATGGCAATATTTCCTTAAGGTTGAATAGTTTATTGTACATATACATTTTCTCTTTTCACCTATCACTGGACAGACTGTTTCCATATGTTGGCTATTTTCAATACTACAATGAACATGGGATGCATATATGTTTTCTAGTTAGTGTTTTCATTTTCTTCAAATACCCAGAAGTGGAATTGCTGGATCATGTAGTGGTTCTATTGGCTTTTTGAGATCCCTCCATGCTGACCATAATAGCCATGCCAATTGACATTCCCACTGATTGTATACAAGGGTTTTTTTTCTTCTATATCCATGTCTTTTTTTTTTTTTAACATACAGTCAAAAGGTACAGTTTTTATAAATATGTGTGGCAAATTTCCTACAAAAGATGGGAATAAAACCTACCTATGCCTGAAGAGCTCCCCTGTCCTCAAGTATTAGTGTTACTTGCCGGGAGCCTAGTCTTAGCCAAACAGTTACAGGGCTTCCCAGGAAAGACAGGAATGCTTTGGGACCAGATGAGTGCTTTACCATCTTCTGGGAGAGCAGAGGTGACTAGATCAACGTTGCTCAGGACCTGAGAATGATTAAATGGTTTCTTCCCCAAACTTGGTCATTTTTGTCAAGCTGCTGATGAAGCAGTTGCTTTCCTGGTAGTTGCCTACAGAAAGGAAAGGAAACCACAATAGCGTGAAGAAATAAAACTCACATAAAACATGCTATGGTGTCTTACACAAATAAAAATCTTATTTTCTCACTTAAAAGAAGTCCAATAGTCTAGTGCTTCTGCAAAATATCCCCAAATCACTAGACCCTATCTGTTCAATTGTTAGAACATGGCTTTCATCCTGAAGGTAATAGGATGGATGCTTAATCTATCTCCATGTAAGGAATAGCAAGGGTGAAAAGATACCTTCCTGGTCAAGTCATCATCTCAAAGACATTCCCTGGGTTCCTGAGCCTGTGACATCTGTGCAATCAAACTGGTATTCATAGCTACAAAGAGCAATAAGAAATACGATATTTTACTCGAAGATGATGTCCTGGATAAAATCAACTGTTATTAAGCAGGGATAATGAATACTTGGGAAGTTGATAGAAGTCCTAACCATAGCATCCTAGACTTCAGGCTGCTTTAACACAGCAGGGATTGTTTGTTACTCAGCAACCAGCCCCACATATAGCATATTAAAGATGCTCAGTAACTGGTAGAAGGAACCCTGAGTAAATGAGTGGAGTTTTCTTTACACTGGCAATAATTACTCTTGTTGTTTGAAATGCAATAATCCTAAGTAGTCCAAGTATCATGCAGGGGCTTGTGGCCATTGTTGAGTCTACAAAGACAGAGCAAAGTATTTTAGAAGGACTTTAGAATCTATTACAATCTCTAAACTAATACACTATCTAACCTAGAATATTGTGTCCATATCACTTGATCTAAGCAGAAGCAAACTGACTTATTGTCAAGTCTGCAACACGTACATGTTTATATTCTATACTATTGCAGTTTTATAATATGAAATGCTACCAACTGCACAAGTTGTGTGTTATTTGAAAGAATTCCAAATAATACCTTAGAGAATCTAAATTCATAAAGCTAGAAGTATTTTCCAATGTAAGGCAAACATTCCAGAAGTACTCTGTAAGAGCTTTGTTTTCTATTTTTCTAGAGTGTCAATATTTAACAAAGGGTCTACAGAGAACCAATACTTATGTTATAGCTCTTACAGCTATGTGAATCTTGGGGCTTAATTTTTTTTGATTATGTGTCTCAGAAAAGGACAAGTACGATCATCTGAGGGTATCTTTGGTAATCTCATGAGCCCTTGTCCCTTACTAAAATTTTAAAGCTCTCATGATTAGCTTGCTGTTGGAAAAAAAAAAAAACTTCTGTGTACGTGTATATGAAGAACAAACACCAACACACATGACAACTGAAGAAATGTCTTTCCTAACACGGTTTCCATGGAGTGGTCATGGTCAAGCTTTGTTTCAAGATGTTAAATAAACATCACAATTGCCTTTTAAATCTAAAGAAAAACAGTGAAAAATCTCATAAGGTGGAAAATCGTAGATTAAGAAATGAAGAGGTCAGCATTTATAGACTCTGAAGTATGCAGAGAAACTCAGAAGTTGTAATTAGCTGAAACAGATTATACACCCATAATGTAATTTTTGAGAAACTGTGGAAAACTCAAAATTCCTCTTAAGATTACCTGAGTTTCAAATGTGAAAATTTTGTGCATGTGTGTGCACACATGCATGTGCTTTCAAGCCCTAGAGTCCTCACACATGATTAGGACTTATCTTCTCACAAAGAATAAGAGTTTTGCAAAAGAAGCCTAGAAACCACTTACACGTGATTATGCACATGCGCAAGAGTGTGCATATTGCCTGATGTGCATGTAGATATTTACAGACTAAAAGCCAGATTTGATCTGTATGTTGATGAAAATCAAACCTCTTAAGTAACCACACCAACAATGGTGAAAGTGAAAGAAAAGTACCACTGTGATCCGGGTTTGTCTATGTAAGCTGTCTTGGAAAGGGAGGGTACCACAGACTACTGTTGAAATAAAATGTCTCATCCTAGTTTCCAAAATAATGCTTATTGTTTGATTGTAGTGCTAAATAGAATGTGGCCTTCTACAAGTTTGCTTTCCCTCAGTATAAAAAATAAATCCCAGAATTTCTATCCTGCATCAGAACCCCTTTGTTTACCTGCAATGTGGCTGCAGGTAGTACAGGGGAAAAGGCAGGATAGGACCAGTTATTTTAGCTTGTAACAGAAGTATCTTAAATTTCACCTGACTTACCACCTTGCTGCCATATATATTTAGAAAATTTTTTTTGCGGAATAAATGATTAAATATACATCAAATCTAAAATGTGTAGACAAGTTATGCAAGCCCTCTTAAATCTTATGGGAACTTAAGAGAAATATTTTCTCAGGAACCACATAAGGAACCAATGCTATCTATCCATAATATCCCCCAGGTTAATTGTAAGAGTGTGTTTTATAAGGCTATGTTTCTATCCCCCGTCAACAGAAACAGATGATACCTAGTCAGTTATCTGTATTAGTACAGAAGTACATGAAGACTAAAGACAGCAATCCCAGTGTGCAGCTTTATCATCTAATTTGATCTAAGGACAGAATTTGGATTACCCAAGGCAGGAACTTCCAAAATTTAATATGCATAAGAATTACATGAAATGATTATAAAAAAGTGATACTTCTAGTATTTGATCCCTGCATCTGATTCAGTCAGGCTAGGGCTGGTTGCCTAAATCTTTGTTCTTTAAATTGTTGCTGTTAACACTGGATAAAACTGATCTGTAGAAACAAGGTTGACTGTATTCTTATTTCTCAGATGTCAGTTTTTGACAAATGTCTGCCAGAGACCTTGAAATCATATTCAACTGTAATAAATGAGTAAAGGGATACCATTTTGCTGATTAATTTATAAAACCTGCACATTAAACAAGTCATTTGAGTTAAATTATGTAGGAACTAACAAGGATATTTGGCTAAAGAGGAACAGTGTACAATTTTAAGCTAAAGTTTTCTTTATGAGCATATCTGGTCATCAGTTTAAAACTGGATGGGTCACAAAGGTGTGCTATGAAGTGTGGGCACAATAGTTTGTGTCTTTAAAACTTTAAAAACAGGTGATTGCCTAATATGGCCATAAAATGTAAAATAAAGTTTCAATGGAGCCTACACAACCAGAGCAATCATAGTGGGTTCATATGCACATTTAAGTGAACGAATTAACCTGGTACATTACAATTAAAAGATCAATAACTTTTGGGAGGACTATGCAAATAACTTTAAAATACTTGACAATAAAATGTTCCTACAAAAACTTAAAACGGTCACCAATGATTCCATCTTTAATTTTTAAAAAACCAGAAAGGCATAAAAATAAATTTTTTGATTTTTGCCAGCCCTCAAAATAGAGAAATGTATACATACACGTACATGTACATTCTACATGTGCATGTATGGGTGGCATGTTTATATCAAGACTATCTAAAATGATCAAATCATGAAGGTACAAGTTAAAACGTTTTTGGCCTCTCAAATTTATCTGGCTTCCAGGAGATTGTTGCTATTGACCTCGAACACCATGGTGGTTTTAAGGTTTTTATTGGCATCATTTTCGTGTCTCTGTTGACACCAAACAACTTAGGTATTGGTTGTCTCTCAGGGTCAAATCTACGGAAATATCAATAAAAGCTGCAGAGCCTCTCATGTTCTGACAGAATTCATAAGATGAGAGAAAATAAAAAGCACATCTCCTCTGTTGACTTCTGTATCTGGATTCATGGCTCCAAAACATCAACATAAGGTCAATACTTAATAATTCTGATGGTTTTCATCTTAACTTCCATTTCTAAGGACAATTAGGAGAAATTGTGATGCCCTTGGATCTCAACTACATTTTTTTTTTAGTTCTAGTTTTTCCAGCATTGAGATGCAAACGAAAAAACATTGTGTAGATTTAAGGTATACAATGTGGTGGTTTTTAATGTAAGTATACCTTTAGTGATCAGTACAAACTAACCTACCCTTTACCACATAGTTACTATTTACGTGTGGTGAGAATACTTAGGTTGGCAAGGATGTGGAGAAAAGGGAACCCTTGAACACTTTAGTGGGAATGTAAATTTTGACAGCTGTTATGGAAAATTGGAGTTTGCTCAAAAAATTAAATAGAACTGCCTTATGATCAAAGGAATTGAAATCCATATCTCAAATAGCTGTACTCCCCTATATATTGCAGCATTATTCAAAATATGCAATATATGGAAACAACCTAAATGTCAGTGGCTAAATGGGTGAAGAAATTGTTCTGTGTCTACAATGGAATATCAGCCTTAAAAAAATCCTATTTGTGATAATAGATGGATTTGGACTGCATTATCTAGGTGAAATAGGACAGACACATGAAAGATAAATATTGAGAACACTTATGTAGAATCCAAAACAATCGAACTTAGAGAAACAAAAAGGTGGTTTCCAGGGGCTGGAGGTGGTGGAGGAAATGGGGAAGATGTTGGTCAGGGGATAGAAACTCTCTCTGCTCTAAGTTTTAGAGATGTAATGTACAGCATGATAACTACAGTAAAGTGTACTTTAAAATTTGCTAAGAGAATAGATCCTAAGTGTTCAAGTGATACAACTGGGATATCTGACATTAGCTCCAGTTAGCTCTGCACCCGTATGATGTGATACAGCTTCAGTGGGCTGCCTGGTTTCACTCTCAGTTCTAACAGACATGCTTACAAAGAGAGGTACTATGTTTCTCAGGATGCCACCTTAAATTGGGACAAACCAAATTTTTAATTTCCCCCCTAAAGTTATTCCTCCTTAGACTTTCGTATTTTGAAAGTAAACTATCAACAGATGATCATCAGTTTGAGATGATAAACAGGTTGAGTCATTGGCAATAAATGGAAATTGAAAGTCCTTTTCTACTGTTGCTTATGTTACTTTTTGTTGATATTCTTGAAATAGAAAAGTGTTTACATATGCAAAAAGATTGAATATTGAAAATAGGGAAAGGGGGAATGTAAGAATAAATTGAGGTAATTGCTTAGAAAATAGGACTTTGAGGGGCGCCTGGGTGGCGCAGTCGGTTAAGCGTCCGACTTCAGCCAGGTCATGATCTCGCAGTCCGTGAGTTCGAGCCCGGTGTCGGGCTCTGGGCTGATGGCTCAGAGCCTGGAGCCTGTTTCCGATTCTGTGTCTCCCTCTCTCTCTGCCCCTCCCCCGTTCATGCTCCGTCTCTCTCTGTCCCCAAAATAAATAAATGTTGAAAAAAAAATTAAAAAAAAGAAAATAGGACTTTGATAATGCTCAGAACACTAAAAGGTAAATTGGGGTGACTGAGTGGCTCAGCCAGATGAGCTTCTGATTCTTGATTTCAGCTCAGGTCATGATTTCATGGTCATGGGATTGAGGCCCCACATTAGGCTCTGTCCTGAGTAGGGAGCCTACTTAAGATTGTCTCTCTCCCTCCACCCCTCCCCTACTTGTTCTCTCTCTCAAAATAATTGTTTAGGGGTGCCTGGGTGGCGCAGTCGGTTAAGCGTCCGACTTCAGCCAGGTCACGATCTCGCGGACCGTGAGTTCGAGCCCCGCGTCAGGCTCTGGGCTGATGGCTCAGCCTGGAGCCTGTTTCTGGTTCTGTCTCTCCCTCTCTCTCTCTCTGCCCCTCCCCCGTTCATGCTCTGTCTCTCTCTGTCCCAAAAATAAATGTCGAAAAAAAAAAATTTTTTTTTAAATAATTGTTTAACAAAATCAAAGACCAATCAAAAAAAATGGAGCAAAGAGGAAAAATAATCACTAACGTTTATACCACACTAATAAGAATTAAAACACACGAAATTACGGGACATAATATAAAAACCTTGAACTGAAGGATACTCCATTTTGCATTGAGAGTGCTCACCAGGCCACAGTAAAACCAGGAAGGAAGACTCCACACCAAAACACACAAACTGTAAAACCTGAGAACAGGGGAACAATGGAGCAAGGTCTTTAAAAAAAAAAAAAAAAAAAAAATTGCTGCACAAAGAACTGAGAACCAGAGAGGCATCCAATTATGAAGTGACACAGTGGAAGCTTAAAGACCCTGTGAAGGTACTTTGAAGAGAAAGAGAATTTATCTACAAAACTGACATATTAATGAAAGTTTAAGACAATAAAATGACATTTTCAAAAATACAAATACACCAGAGTACCTCCAGATTACTGTTTCTCAGTTTACTACTTGAGGTGAGGGTGCCCGGAGAGAATCATGGGATCCAAACCAGGAGCAAGACAGGTTCTGCAGGGTGAAAGCAGGCAGGAGGCCTCCAGGGCAAGCATCCAGATCAGAATGGAAGATAAGAGCCTCAAGGGAAGAACTGATGTATGCCAACATGGAGAAGGATGTTCCAGACTTCCTTCAGAAATCAGAACCATTAGTGGTAAATTACCTTGACAACTGAGCTGATAAAGAAGTCCAAGAAAACCCTTTGAACCTAAACATCTTAGCTGTTACAATTGGAATACTAACAAAATATTGTGAACTATTAGAAGATTAAGAACAGAGGCATGTATATGTGCATGTGCTTAAGGAGTGGGGAGGGTGTGTGCTGTGGTGAGCATGAAGGGCCAGAGATTTAAATCTTCATTTACCAGGGTAAGAAATCAAGTAATAGTGTGAGTGGTATAAACATATTAATGGGAGATAGGGATACTTGATGTATTTACTTCCATAAGAGATTATAGTAGTCTGAGTATTGAAAATTTGGAGTAAAGTTGTGGTAAGATAGGGACTGCTTATGTGTATTTAACTTCTGTTTTTATTTTGAGAGAGAGCACAAGCAGGGAGGGGCGAGGAGAGAGCTAATCCCAAGTAGGTTTCATGGTCAGCATGGAGCCTAGGTGGGGCTCAATCTCCTGACCACCCAAGGTCATGACCTGAGCCAAAAACAAGAGTTAGACACTTAACCAACTGAGCTACTCAAGGGCCCAATGCTTATTTAACTTTTAAAACTGTGCATCTATATTTCCTTATAAACATGACTGAGTAAAACCATATAATAAATGCTTAAATTTTTTTTAATGCTTTAAAATCTTCAATGCCATGCATGTCCATAAAAAAAGAATTGTACTGTTGTTTGAAATAGCAAGACTGGAAGTGGTTTAAATATTCATTAAGAGCATGGGGGAAAAAACTACAATTTTTACATTAGGATATAATATGCGTTTGTCAACAAAAATGCAAATATTGATCTGGAACTCCCTCTAAAAGTACTAAGCCAAAAGATCAGAATGTTTTTAGGTTACACCCTTTGTAGTAAAATGTCTGTGGTATGTGTGTGGAGGGCAATCTATATAATGGGGTGTGAATTATACATAAAACATATTCATAGTTATGTATATAACATACCTACGTATATGTAGATGTGTATGTTTGTAGTATTTTATATGTACAGTAAAAACAAATGTGGTTCAGTCTTCACCTTGGCTCCACCAGTTCCTTGCTCTGTCACTAAGGAAAGAGCTACTATTCTGTGCCTCAGTCCTCACGTGAACACTGTGAATACACCTATTTTCAGTTGATCATTATTTACACCGGTTGCCAGAGTGTTTCAAGTTTAAAAGCAGACTGTTGGGGGCGCCTGGGTGGCGCAGTTGGTTAAGCGTCCGACTTCAGCCAAGTCATGTTCTCGCGGTCCGTGAGTTCGAGCCCCGCCTTGGGCTCTGGGCTGATGGCTCAGAGCCTGGAGCCTGTTTCCGATTCTGTGTCTCCCTCTCTCTCTGCCCCTCCCCCGTTCATGCTCTGTCTCTCTCTGTCCCAAAAATAAATAAACGTTGAAAAAAAAATATTTAAAAGACTGTTGGTCAAAATCTTGTCTACATTTATCAAATATTTAAAAATGTAACTAGTTTTCCTAGTAACTTCATTGCTGTGATTTTTTTAAAACAATTTTTTAATGTTAATTTATTGTTGAGAGAGCAGGAGCAGGGGAAGGGCAGAGAGAGAGGAAAACACAGAATCCAAAGCAGGCTCTGAGCTGTCAGCACAGGGCCTGGAGCAGGGCTCGAACCCACAAACCATGAGGTCCTGACCTGAGCCGAAGTGGGATGCTTAACTGACTGAGCTCCCAGGTGCCCCTTATTGCTGTGATATTCTAAGGAATAGTCGCAAATGTCTAAAAACCTATCCCTAAACTTTTCATCACAGCATTAAAACATTAAAAACATTAAACTTCCAATAATAGGCTGCTATTTAAATCAGATGAAATCTACAAAATAAAACACTTCTACAACTATCTTTAAATGCTGATATGTTGAAACTAAAAACAAGGCAAAGCTATATCTTCCACATCAAAATGAGAAGGGTGTCCACTTACGTACGTATTGGTCTGCCTTCCTCTTTGTGGATATAAAGACACTAAAATAATAGTGGTTACCTGTGGTTGCTGACAGTATTTGTTTTCTGCCTTTTACTTAATATCTACCTCCTCCTCCACATTTCTAGGTATGCTTTCTTGCTTGAAGTGTTGCCTGAACAAGGCATGTTCATAGGGTAGTAGAGCCACATGGTTAAGCTTGCATTCACTTTGACAGATGTTTTTCCCTTGTGTCCTCCTGGGTGCGTCTACTTCTGACCAGCTCTATGCTTACCTGGAAGGAGAGGCGGCTTGGCTGTGACGCACTAGCACACGAACTGCTTTCAGTTCTTGATCACGTACCGAAACCTACACCTTGGTCATTAGCAAAAAATAAGCCAGTATTCTGAATGTTTTCTGGTTAATGAGAATCAACTGTTAGTAAAAGCTTATAGTGGAATCTCCTCTGGATAAAATCATTCTATAGCAAAGCAAATGTTTGGTATAGATCAATGGCAGGGCAGCCTGAAGGCCTAGGGCTGAGCTTTATAACTATTCTTATTTGGGATCAATTAGCTACTGATTCAAATTGTGACAAATTATAGTGCTTTCTAGCAACTGCTTTTGGAAAGGTAATTCATCACTTCAATATTAAACTATTTCTTAAAACCTCCCACTTTATAACCACTAACCTGAAGTTACTGCTAACGTAGGGGGGTTTGATACCAGCCAGCACAATCAAGTTTCTTATTCTCATTGGGTTTAAAACATTTTTACATAATTAAAAATTGTCTATGTATCTTGTAGACAAAAGCTACCTTCCTACCTCACTGGAGGGAGTAAAAAGTTAAGTGTCCTTCCTGATGTGGGAGATCTTTTTGTTTCTATCATCTCCATTCTAAAGCTCATTGTACACTAATCTTGTTTCTATAGTTACTTTGGAAAAGAAGAATGCATGTTATTACACACCCACTATTTTAAGAATGACCAAAAAGGGTAAGAACCCGCACATTGCCATTATTTTTAACCTAGGTTCTCACAAGATTAGAGAGATTAAGATTAGACAGGGAAGTGAATGTCAAAACATAAAAAACGCATGGAAATCTTTGAACACAATATTATTTCCTCCAAGGACATAAAGCACACTGTGTATGTGTGACTTCTTAAATCACGTCAATGGGTGGGAAGGAGTAAGTTTGACGGAAAGATCATGAGTTTTAAGGAGGATGGTCTGCAGTATTTTAAATTTGGGGAAAAAAATTTTACTTCTGTGGGCAACCATTAGGATAAAACTGAATTCCTGATAAGTTATTTCAAAGCTGGTGAGCAATTACATGAAGAGAAAAGATAGAACTTCTTAATGTATCGTTAAGTGGTGTGGGCAAAAAAAAAAAAAAAAAAAAAATCCATAATATGTAGTTTCAATCCTAAGGAAGATTGTGTGTATATTTGGCAAACGAAGAGAAAACTATGTGATACATTAGATGTTAAAATGCGAGGGTGTGAAAGAGGTGTACAATCGAAGTAGACCAAAAAGATCTGAGGAATGAGGTGGTAATAGATGTATGCCACAGGATGTTAAAATTTTTAAGCATGTGCTAAGAATGGTGTTTACAAAACATTGTCAAGCATCTGGGGAAATAGGAATCTTCATTTCCTTCTGATAGGAATATGAACCAAGTAGCCATTCCAGATCGTAGTCTGCTATTGCTTAATGGAAGTGAGGGACCGCATTCCCTATAACCCAGCAATCCACATCTGAAAGAACGTAAAGACAGCACTATTTATAGCAATGAAGAATTGGAATGAAGTGGTCTTTCAGGACATGAAAGTGTTACACAGGATTCTATGAAATCCTCTTCAGCAATTTGATGCGTAAAAAGACACATTGAGCTTGATGAAAAATCTTAGTACAAACTAGGGAAAGGAATGACCGATTCAAGATCATTTATATAAAACAATACAAATGGACACCTATCTATGGGTATTTGTTAAACTTGTTATAGAAGAAACCTAAATGGGAAAGGAAATGAGGAGTGGGGAGAAAGAAGTAGGATAGGGAGGACCTGACTCTTGATGATGAAAAAGGAGAGCAGTTCAATCAACTTCCTAGCTCTCTTTACTGGGAAAATTGGAATAATTATGTCTCTGATTTCTTGGGGGGACTCCATTGCTGTAAAGTATTCCAATTCAACCAAGTAGCTTTCAGTACGAGTGAGAAGGGTTGACAGAGCTTTCAGGCATCCCTATTAAGGAACTTAGCTATTTAGATAGTTGCACTTCTCTTACCAAACGTTTACTTGTTTAACGTATTTATCTTTTTACAAGTTACATCCATTCATTCTGTAGTTGTGGCATTTGTTTCTGTAAGGAACCATAGAATTTAAAGGACATGAAGTCCTACCCTCAACCTGGCTGATATCATCATAGGATTTTTTTCACATGTTAAGATACAATGTAAAACAATTACCTATATCTCTATTTATTGAAAAGCTCCCATTGTTTTCTAAGATCTGACTTCCTGGAAGGAAATCATGTTCTAGTCTAGAACATTTTTACTTAAGTACAAAACCTAACAGTGTTTAGATATAAGGGGATTTGACTATTTCCATCCATCCTGTAGGTAAATTATTCCCACAGTTTGAGCACTGCTTTGAATTTCACTGAGACCAAAGAAAAATGTGCATGTACAGAAATAATGAACGTCAAGAAGGTAGTTAAATAGCAAAGTACAAATCCTGCTTTCAAGGACTTCATTACCTAATGTAGAAGGCCAGCTGGAAAGCAGCTATTTTTAACCCTGAGTGAGAATTGAGGGTTTTTCTACCATGATGAAGACCTAATGCAGAATGCTACATAAGAGTTTAGTGTTAGGTTATCTTCACTTTGAGAGGAAGGTACTATATCAAGACTTGAATATGTTCAACATATCCAGGTAATGGGAGAGACATGTCTAAGTATATATCGATGAGATAGAATACAGTTTATTCTGTAAACTATAAGTACTTTAGTATTGCAGGAATAGAATAGGCAAGCTGGTAAATTGTGTGAAATGAAGGAAGGTAATCAGGGGCCAGATACAAAAGCTATAGATCCGCTAATGGGGACTGGAGACTGGAGGCAATGAGAAGTCATTTAAATATGACAGTGGTATGATCAACTTGTACATCAGATCAACCTTCTTTATGGAAAACTTGTAACAGGAGGGAAGATTTGATAGGAGAGGTGGAGATCTGTTAAAACGGGCGTTACATATCCCGAGTGAAAAGAAAAAGCAAACCTGGAGGCAGTAAAAAGATTAGTGTTTGCCAGGGATTAAGGGAGAGGGACTAAAAGGCAGAGCACAGGATTTTTGGGCCAGTGGAACTTGTGTATGATACTGTAATGGTAGATAAATGTCCTTATACATTTGTCAAAATCCATTTAATTTTAAAAGCTGGGTGAACCCTAACATAAACTGTGGAGTTTGGGTGATGATAATGTGCCAATGTAGGTTCATCAATCATAATCAGTGTCCCACTGTGGTTATAGAATGTCCATAGTGAGGAAGGTTGTGGGTATCTGGGGACAAGAGATATGAGAACTCTTCCCATTCAATTTTGCTATGACCCAACCTTGCTCTGAAACTGCTCTGTAAAAAGGTTTTTAATTAGAAAAAAAATGAACGCAGTAGAGATGGAAAGAAATACTCAGGAGTTATTAAGAGTGAGGACTAAACAGGAATTAACTAAATGTACATTTAATAGAACATAGAAGTGAAAGTGTCACCCGAGTTTCTCGTGTCAGAGTATGAAGTAACTTATCAAGGGTAAATGGAATAGAGGAGGGGAAATGTGTGAGCAATGTTTATTTCTGGTAGTACTCAATCTCTGCGACGCACTATATACTGCAGTAGAGATAGCTGGAAAATGATGGCAGAGGCCAACAACTTGAGATGGCCCCAGAAAAGCAAGCTCTAAATATGGGTATAATAACTGTGTCTGGACTTGATGTTATATGATGTAGTCCCATAACACAGCTTTGTGTTAAGATTATAGTATCAGTAATAGTAATAGCATTCCTTTTCGGATATCCTAATGACCACCTTATATATATGGAAAGAAGAGAACAATTTGCTACTTAGATTGTTACCTTTAATAAGGTGTGCTTATTACTAGAATCCTTGTGATAACTAAGGGTAAGGCAAGATGTAGGAAAGGTTTATGGTAAGTACATACAAAATCTACCCTGTTTTTCATCAGAGGGAGGTTAAAATAAAACTATTCTCCATCCCCATGGCAATAAAAAGATGGCCATTGAAAACTGCCTTGTGTGTAGATGTATCCTGAACTGAGCATCGGGGATCTATTCATTGTAAAGGGTTATCCAGCACCTATTAATTCTATAAATAGTCTTCTTAATATAGAAATAGGCTATATCCTTTTGACCAAAAAAAAAAAAAAAAAGGTATTTGGAAAGATGTGTTTTCAGAAAAGGTCACTTACTAAAAGGACTGTCATGTTCAGAGCTCTTACTACTGAGAAGAATGAATTAGAATTAAATGACCCACTTTCAAACTTGCTCATGGCTTGGAACTCAGTATCCTTCTGGAGCCTTGTAAAAGGAGTTGAGAAGACCTTTGAAGTCATTAACCCAGGAGAGACCCAAGAAATGAAGTCCCCCAACCCTTTTTTCTTAAAAGAGCCAGTTATTGGCTATATAAGCCTAACTATAAGTGACGTCCTTCTGCAGTAAGGAAGGTAAACAGAGGTGACAGAGCCAAGCTAAAAAATGGAGAAATTTGTGGGAGAACACATTCCATACAAAGGACCAAATCTTCACTTGCCTCATGTAGAAAAGCGGACCTAGTTGCATTAAAACTATAAACAAAATTATGTGTGCAAAATTCTGAAAGCACGTGGATGTATTAGAGTTCTCCACTGACACCAAGCCAGTAAGAGATGTATATATGCATGTGTACCAATTTATTTTAAGGAAATGACTCACACAAATATGGAGGTTGGCAATTTCGAAATCGGCATGGTAGGCCAGCTGGCTAGAAAGTCAGGAATGAACCAATGTTTCAGTTTCAGTATAAAGGCAGACTTCTGCTAAAGATGGACAGAATTTCCTCTTTTTCCAAGGAGGTCAGTCTTTCTATCCCTACAATTAGAAATTGCCTACCCATATTAGGAAAAGTAATTTGTTTTACTCAGTCTACTGATTTCAATGTTAATCTCATCTAAAAATATCTTTATATTTTGGGTCGCGTATTTCTTTATAGAGATACTTATAGTAATGTTTGACCAAATATTGGATAATATGGTCTACCCAAGTTGACATATAAAATTACATATTTTTGCCCCAAAACTTGTATATCTCATTCTCAGTATAATAGTATAATTGATCTCCAGTGGTGGGTACGGGATGGTGACCAAGGAAGGATGAATATGGTCTGCCAGATTTGGTTTTGCACTCTTGCTGAGACATGGAATGGGTCTAATCAGAATGGATGAGACAGCAAGAAAATGCAGACTGCCCACATGCTGGAGATGATAAAAACAAGTTTTCTGATTTCCCTGTGAATTTTGAAATGTGAGAAGTCTCATCTCTCATTTGACAGGAAGAGACCTTTTGCTCCTAAAAGTACTTTGGATATCTTTAAGTTCAGAAAAACACCTCTCCCTTTCTTTAGGGTATCAATAAGATCTGTAGAAGTAGTATCAGATCTTAAATCAATGAAATATCAAAAATACTTGTACACTCATGGGAGCCCAGTGGTGCAATTTCTAAGAAAATTTCCATCTGTTAATCTCAATACCCTGGTCTCCAAGAACCTTTGTACTTAGACTTTGGACTTATAAGCACAGTATTCTATAATGCCTAGAGATGCTATTATTACAGTCAGTTCTAGAGGCATCCAAACATGGCTATCTGAAACCAATTCCAGAGAAGATACTTTTATGTTGAGGTACTCAGTCACTGAAAATCTGGCTCACTGGGTTTTTGAGTAGCTCAGGTATTTGAGTCCAAAGATCATTTCTCAGTCAGACCTTACATTGTAAGGTATATTATAGTAATGGCTTTCCTGTCTTCAAATAAGTTTAAAGACTTGCTGAAAATTTTTTTTGTGAATCTCTTTTCTTGCAGCCTACACTGGATAATGAGCTATGAAACCTGAGCCAGCAGAAATTCCTCATCAGCATTTTGGACCATGATAGTCTTAGCACAAGATAAACTCCCTGTTCTTATATTTTCCAGGGCATGGCAGGTGAGGTTGAAAAGTTGAAAACACCTTACCAGAGGATATAGGCGTGTTGATCTAAAAACCACTGTGCCTTCCCTGAGAACCAAGCATGAAGTCAGTTGCATAGTTACAATCCCATGACACAGGGGATCCCCCTGCCTCTTGTTTCTAAGGAATTTGCAGGGCCACCTATGGGTAAGCTCTAGGGTGGGGTAAGTAATTCTAGTGAATGACCAATAGGTGAAGCACATGAGCCTATTTCTATCTGACTTCCATTCCTAGGATCTGTTATATCGTAGACACACTTAGCATCGGCCACCTTCATTCATGACCTGCCACTCAAGTTGGAGCCAGATATTTTTGTAGCAGGACCTTTTAAGTTATCCTGAATCACTAAAGGCTTTAGAAATGGACTCGAGAGAGGGAGAAGAGCTAGGCCACCTGCATAAAAACCCTGCTATGTGTATCATTGGCAAAATTCCATTTTTTTCTCAGTGAATGTTGTAAATATTTAGTGTTGTAAAGTATGTAAGTTCTGACAACGTTGCTACCCCATAGCTAATGTAACATTTTCAAGAGCAATAGTCAAATATGGAAATGTAGCTGGAGAGGGTTGGAGGCACTAGAAGTCTGGAATAATGCACAGTGAGGTATGTTTCTTGGCCTGGTTTTCCAGGGACCCAGTAGGATAAGGTAATCAAAAAGGGTTTCAAGCTTCTGATCAGTTACAATAGGGTTAAGTTTTTTCAGACATGGAATTCCTACAACAACCATAACCAATTTCTTAAACAGTTTCATTAATATCACCTATGGGCCTTGTATAACTCAGTAAATTTACACCATATGGCTAAAAAGATCTGGGAACATGGTGCATTGTCAAATATAGAGAAATCATTTACTGAAACTTGTGCTGAGCAGAGAAAAAACCTATTTAATGACCAATATCTATGTCCCCAAACAACTCATGGACGACAGGTAAATTTGGGCAGATGTAAAGCAGTCTACAAAAAAAACTTTAGAAACACAGGTGGAAGGACCACAGTGGATGTGGTGTGGTTGTGGGATGCTGGGGGATAAAAATGAACACCTAATCAGCTCGAAGTAATTGCAGTAAGAGGAATGACTCCTTTTGAGCAAGGACAGCCTTTGGGGAAAAAAAAGTCATAAACAGAGTTGGCAATGATTAACTTTCATTTGTATGCTGCACGATACATTGCAAAAACACTTGTACATGTTTTATCTCTATCTAATTGGAAAACAATCCTGAAAGTTAGAAAAAGCAGGTATTGTTCTGCCTGTTTTATATGCAAGGAAAGAAATACAGACAGGTTAATTGAGCTGGCTGAGGTCACATTGCTACTTAGCAGAACCAGCAAGGAATAGAACCTGGGTTTCTAGAATCTCAGTGTAATATATTTTAACCACCCCTGACTGCACACAGTTTTGTTGAACAAAGAAATTCTTGCAGTCCTGTACAGTTTAGAGAACATTGGTTGTTTATCCAGTCTTACCCTACCAATAACGATGTTAGTTTCACCCTTCTCCAGCCATGAAATCAGAGGTCTTCTGGTTCATCCATCGTTTGTGCCACAATGTTCACCAGTCTGAGATCACACAAAACTTTGTCAGCCTCATCAAAATGCCTATTGATCTTAATGCTGAACATGTGCTTTAGAGAAATGCATGATGCACACAATAACTTAGTTTTACTTCTGAAAATAAGATCTTCCCTTTGGATGCCCCAGGTGGCTCAGTTAAATTTCAACTCTTGATTTTGGATTGGGTCATGATCTCATGGTTAATGAGTTTGAGCCGTGAGTCAGGCTCCCGGATGACGGTGTGGAGCCTGCTAAGGATTTGTATTCTCCCTCTCCCTCTCCCTCTCAAAATAAACTTACAAAATAGATATTGCCTAAAGAACATATTGTAACTGCTTTGACTCCAGGGCGGGTGAGAAGAATGCAAGGTACTTGAGATGTGTATTATCTTGGCCTACGGATGTTTAAAAACCACCTTAACGTACAAAAGGGTTCGTGTTTATTTTCCAACCTAACAGTTGTCCTTATTCTAAAAATCAAATTACACAGCAATCAGTGCTGGGAAGGGAGGAGAAAAACTTCAGTTGGATGTCTGATGACAAGTTGTCAGTATCTGCTGTTGATCAGCAGTGGGCTCCTCTTATAATTGTCAAACAATTTTTTACCCAGGCAATATGGGTAAAATGAAGGGGAAAATCTCTTGGTTGCATCCAAAACAATTCCTCCTGTTTGGGAGAACTGAATCCCAAACCAAAATAATTTTGCTTCACATCCTACTTACGTCACTTCTCAATGTCTCCAGAATCACAGATCTCTCCTTCCAGTTGAGTATCTCCAGCACACAAATATATAATCTAAGATTGAGAAGCATGATCTGTATCAAGAAAGCTGTTTTGCATAAGGCAAAGCTCCATTTTACTTCCATTGGAATATACTTCAGCTTCTAAAGATCTACATTTCTCTTCCTGCAATGGTATTATCATTGATTGCACAACTTGTATGAATAAATGAGGCTTAAAAGGCAACTACATGACTTAAGGTCTTTTTGCCAGTGAGAATACTTGTAATTTGTCCTCCAGTTGGAGACTCGAAATACTACTGGCAAAACCTAAATTTAATGTTCTGCCTTTTTCCTCATTGGCTGCCTAATGTTTTCGATCTAGTCAATTCAGCCCATTTCTGATTGATGGGCACCAAGACAATCTAGTGGCCAGTGCTGCTTCCCTGCAATAAATAGCAATGGGGCATTGCATCATGTTATATATAAAAATGCTCTGTTCCTTTGCTATGCTTTAATGAGTCACATTTCCTTTTTTAAAAAAATCAGTTACAAATGCTTGAGTTTGAAAGTAATGACAAGTCACTACCTATGGGGAGTAAAAGGAATGCAAGATATGGTCATTGATCTCAAAGAATGAGGTAACGATTGAACCCTTAAAATCCAGGCTATACGAGGCCTTCTAAATGAAGAGATGGATACCCTCATTCTTTTAAGTAAGACACTGAGACTCAAAGATATTTAATCATTGGCTGAAGGTCACTCAGCAAGTACGGTAGTATGTTTCTGGTTCCCAAACCAGTGCTTTTTGCATCACATTGCAGAGTCTTCCAAAATGCGGGCTGTGATCTAGTTGAGAGATAAGACACAGACTTGATCCATGTTACACAAGAATAACGAATGAAATAATGGCGTCTTTGTGGTCCTAGAGACACTAGGTACTGAAGTAATGGTTGGATACTAAAGCTGGAAATTTCAGGTAAAGAGATTTTTTAAAAAGGCTTTGAAGTTTGAGATAATGAAACCCTCTTGCATAGAATTTGAATGGATGAGAATCCTGGGTACTTGCAAGGGAATGGTATGAGCAATCACTCAGACGTTTAAAGCAATTTTCCCAGGTGTTTGAATAGCGTTCAGAGCTTACCGTGCATGCTTTTCTTGGTCTTAAGGAGCAGACTGGCTGGAACATAGTGGCATTAAACATACTGAGAGCAGATATCTACCTGAAGGTTGGCAGTGGAAGTGAAGCTCAGCAGTTGGTTTACTCAAAAATATCTGCCTTAAATGGCTATGTGATTAAATTCTCAGGAGTAGGCAAAGAGGTGGTAGAAAGTGCTTCAGAAAAGGCTAAGGATACACTGGTAACACACAAGGATATTTTTAGTGATGGTAATGTAAAAAAGTCCGTGAGCTTGATTACTATTTATTTCTTGGAAGTCTCTGGATTTATTTCAGTAGTCCCTACATTTGGGGAAAGAGTTGCACCTGGGAACAAACTGTTCTTCACAGTCCTAAATGTTTTGAAATGTTGAATTAGAGAAAACTGGAATTTATTTACAAAATGTCAGTATTTTACATTGTATTACATCTTGGACCACAATAAAGTACATCTGTATTTTAAATAGGGATTGTTTGAGATCTATATTAGTTTTAGATGTATAATACGATGATTTTATATTTGTACGTGTTACGAAGTGATTACCACAGTAAGTGTAGTTAACATGGGTGACCATACACATTGTTATTTTCTCTTGTGAGGACTGTCAACGCCTATTCTTAGCAAACTTCAGTATTACAATAGAGTATTAACTGTAGTCACCACACTATATGTTACATTCTTAGTATTATTAGGACTGGAATTTTATATGTTTTGACCATCTTCACCTATTTCACCCATTTCACCCACTTCCTACCACCGGTCTCTAGAAACCACCAATCTGTTCTCTGTATCTATTACTTTTTTTTTTTTCCTCTGAGAATCCATGTGTGAGACCATAGGATATTTGTCTTTCTCTGACTTAGCTTATTTAACATAATGCCCTCAAGGTTTATGTTGGTACAGATGGCAAGATTTCCTTTATTGTTGAACGATACTCCTATATATACATTTTTATCTCTTTATCAATAGACACTTAGGTTGCCTCCTTGTCTAAGCTATTATAAGTAACACCACAGTAACATGGGGGTACAGATGTCTTTTCAAGTTAATGTTTTCATTTCCTTCAGAAAAATACCCAGAAACAAATCCTGGATCATGTGGTAGTTTTATCTTTAATGTTTAAGGAAACGCCATACTCTACCCTCCCCCCCCCCACCCCCCATCGTGGCTGCATCAATTTACATTCCTACAAACAGTGCAAAAGGGTTCCCTTTTCTCCACCTCCAAGACTGATTTGTCTTTTTGGAAATAGCCATTGTAACAGGTGTTAGGTGATAGCTCCTTGTGGTTTTGATTTTTTCCTGCTTTCCTGATGTTCCCTTATGCATGATGATGGGCGACTTTTCATGTAGCTGCTGGCCATCTGAGTGTCATCTTTGGGGAAAAAAGTATATTCGGTAATTCTGTCCATCGTTAATCAGATTTTTTGAGTCGTATGAGCTTTTCAATACTTTATATATCCTTTATCACATATGACATGCAAACATTTTCTCATTCAACATGTTGCCTTTTCATTTTGCTGAGTTCTTATTTTTCTGTGTAGAAGCTTTTTACTTTGCAGCCCCACATTTTGTCTTTACTGTGAAAACCGAAAAATCAAGTTTTATGGCTTCAGGTCTGCTGTTCAAAGTCTTTAATCCATTTTGAGTTTATTTTTACATGTGGTATAAGATAGTCCAATTTGATTCTTATGCGTTTGGTTGTCCAATTTTCCCAGTACCATTTAAAGATCTGTTCTTTTCCAATTATATTTTTGACAGCTTTGTCATAAATTGGTCATACATGCAGTTTTATTTTTGGATTCTGTGTTCCATTGATCTGTGTTTATTTTTACCCCATTACCATACTGTTTTGATGATTATTGCTTTGTAATATAATATGAAGTCAGATTGTGGTGCCTCCAGCCTTCTTTCTCAATTATATTGGCTACTTGGGGTTTTTTTGTGGTTCCATACAAATCTTAGAATGGTTCCATTTCTGTGAAAAATCCTATTGGAATTTCAATAAGAATTGCATTGAATCTGTAGATCACTTTGGATAGTATGGACATTTTAATAATCTTTCAACTCCTCCGCAATGGATATCTTTCCATTTCTTTGTGCAATCTCTCTAATCAGTGTTGTAGAACTTTCAGTGTACAGGTCTTTTGCCTCCTTGGTTAAAATTATTCCTAGGTGTATTATTTTGGGAAATGCAACCGAATACAAGATTGCTTTAATTTCTCTGATAGTACGTTATTAGTGTACAGATGCAAGAGATCTTTATATATTGATTTTTGTATCCTACAACTTCACAAAATTTTTTGATTAATTCTAACAGTTTTGGTAGAGTCTTTAGAGTTTTCTCTATAATATCTCAGAGATAACATGACTTTGCTACTGAATGCAAAGGGCTCGTTGCTTGGGGTGCATTAGCCAATAGATCAGCCCCAGTTTTCTGGTTTGAGCAAATCGTTTTCATTACTTGAAGCAAGTAAAACCAAGAGATCTCAAAGCACTGTCTCCTTGGGTTTAGTGCAGGAAGCTTTTATTCAGTGTATTAGGGGGAACTGGGTAGGGAGCTTTTTACATTAAGGAACTTACATGTTTTCTGTTAGGCACTTTAGCTCAACCGTGCATTCTTAACATATCAGCATACTAGTGCACATATCATATTTTCAACAAACAGTGGAAAAATCAACCTATAGGAAGGGACGTTACTACTATCTACTACTGCTAACGTTAGGGTAATTTTGATGCTCTTTGCCAATCAGACTCAAGCTGGCTCCTACAAGGAGCATCTGACAGAACATCTGACTGTACATCTCCTTGGTGAGAGCTACATGTCCTGTAAGACACCTTCTTTCCCTGCTTTTGTCTCTTCCGCCTCCTTCTGATACCCTTTGGCCCTCTGATCTGAGTAACTCCCTGTTACTTCCTAGCTAACAGGTTCAGTTCCACACCACTGCAATAAAGTGTGTCAAATTAATTTTTTTGGTTTCCCAGTACATACAAAAGTTTACACTATGCTGTAGTCTATTAGGCATGCAATGGCAATATGCTTAAAAACAATGCACATACCCTAATTTCAAAATACTTTATTGGGGTGCCTGGGTGTATCAGTTGGTTAAGTGTCCAGTTCTTCGTTTGAGCTCAGATCATGATCTCGAGGTTTTCTATGAATTCAAGCTACATGTTGGGCCCCAGCTGGCAGGGTGGAGCCTTCTTGGGATTCTCTCTTGCTCCCTCTGCCCGCTCACACTCAGTCTCTCTCAAACTTTAAAAAAAAAGTTCTTTATTAAAAAATTCTAGCCATGAAATCTTGCTGGTGGAGGGTCTTGCCTCAGTGCTGTTGGCTGCTGAACTGATTAGGGTGGTGGTTGCTGAAGCCTGGGGTGGCTGTGGCAGTTTCTTAAAAGACAGCATTTGCCTCATTGATTGACTCTTCCAGTAGAACTTCTTCCAAAATTGGAGCGAATCCTCTCAAACCTTGATGCTGCTTTACCAACTACAGTTATATGATACTCTAAAGCCCTTGTCATGTCAACAGTCTTCACAACATCTTCGCCAGGAGTAGATTTCATTTAAGAAGGCACTTGCATTGCACATCTGTAAGTAGCAGCAACTCTTCTGTTAGTTTTATCATGAGAATGCAGCAATTCAGCCACATCTTCAGGCTCCGCTTCTAGTTCTAGTCCTTTTTGCTACTTCCACCGTATCTGCTGTTAACTTCTACACAAAAGTCCTGAACACATCTAAGTCATTCATGAAGATTGGAATCGACTTCTTTCAAACTTTCACTAATATTGATATTTTGACCTCTTCCCATAAATCACAATGCTTAATGATATCTAGGATGGTGAATCCTTTCCAGGTTTTTCAGTTAACTTTGCCCAGATCCATCAGAGGAATTGCTGCCTATGGCAGCTCGAGCCTAACAAAATATAATTCTTAAATAAGATTTGAAAGTCAGAATTACTCCTTGATCCATGAGCTCTGCAGAATGGATGTTGTGTAAGGCATGAAAACATTAATCTCCTTGTTCATCTCTGTCAAAGACCTTGGGTGACCAGGTGGATTGTCAATAAGCAGTAATATTGTAAAAGGAACCTTTTTACTGAGGAGATTTTATCAATGAGCTTAAAATATTCAGTAAACCATGTTGAAAACAAATGTGCTGTCATTCAGGCTTTGTTTTATTCATAGGACATTGGCAAAGAAGATGTAGGATAATTCTTAAGGGCCATAGGATTTTCAGAATAGCACATGAGCACCATTGGCTACAACTTAGTCACCAGCTGCATTAACTCCTAACAGAGCCAGGCAGTCTGTTGGAGCTTGGAAGCCATGCGTTGACGTCTCCTCTTCAGTTAGGAAAGTCCTAGAGGGCACCTTCCAGCAGAAGGCTGCCTCGTCTGCATTGAAAAACTGTTTAGTGTAGCCACCTTGGCTCTTGATTTCAGCTAGATCTTCTGGATAACTTGCTGCAGTTCTACATCAGCACTTGCTTCTTCACCCTGCACTCTTATGTTGTGGAGATGGTTTCTTCTAAAACTCATGAACCAGCTTCTGTTTCAAACTCTTCTCCTCTAGATTTGTCCTCTCTCTCAGCCTTCATAGAATTAGACTTAGGGCCTTTCTCTGGATTAGGCTTTGGCTTAAGGGAATTTTGTAGCTGATTTTATCTTCCATCCAGACCACTAACGCTTTCTCTTATCAGCAATAAGGCTTTTTCACCTTATCACTCATTTGTTCCCTGAAATAGCACTCCTAACTTCCTTCAAAAACTTTTCCTTTGTAAGCACAATTTGGCCAACTGTTAGAGTGAAAGTTAGGCCTCTTGTGCCAATCTGAAATTTCAAGAGGTCTTCCTTACCGCACTTCTAACTTTTGATTCCAGGGAAGATAGGTGCAACTCTTCCCTTTAGTTGAGCACTTAAGGGCCATCGTAGGGTTATTAATTGGCCTGCTTGCAATATTAAAAGGTCTCAGAGCACAGGGAAGGCCAAGGAGAGGGAGAGCGATGGAACCACCAGTTGGTGGAGAGTCAGGATACATACAATATTTGATTAGGTTCCCCATCTTACCGGGTACAGTTTGTGGTGCCCCCAAACGATTATAACATGAGTGAACACGGCTCATTGATCACCATAACAAATATATTAATGAAAAAGTTTAAAATGCTTCAAGAATCATGAAATGTGACAAGGAAAATGCTTTTGGAAAAACAGGGCTGCCAGACTTGATTCATGTGGGGTTGTCACGAACCTTCAATGTGTAAAACACATAATATCTATGAAGCACATTAGAGTGAAATGCAAGGAAAAGGAGTATGCCTGTAAGTCCTCTGCTAATAGTGACCATACTTCCCAATTTGGATTCTTTTTATTTCTTTTTCTTGCCTAATTGCTCTGGCTAGGACTTCCAGTACTATGCTAGATAAAAGTGGTGGAAGTTAGGATCCTTTTCTTGTTCCTGATCTTAGAGAAAAAGCTTTCAGCTTTTCATGGTTAAGTATGCATTAGCTGTGTGTTTGTCATATATGGCCATTATTATGTTGGAGTATATTCCCTCTATACCTATGTTGAGAATTTTTTTTTAACATAAATGGATGTTGAATTTTAGCAAATGATTTTTCTGCATCTATGGAGATCCTATCATTTTTAATCCTTCCTCTTGTAAATGTGTATCAATTTGATTTTGTGGATCATTTTATCCCTGAAATTAA